>NW_026858505.1:0-51963 GCF_026571515.1 Ruditapes philippinarum | reverse complement strand
TTTTTTTGAGAAATGAAATGGTTTTTAAACAATCATTTTTTTGAGCAAGAATTTTTTTTTTTAAATAAATAATGTATTTTACGCGGGGTTTTGGCAGAATGGTCACAAAAGCACAATGAAATTTCTTTTTTTTAAAATTAAATGTTGGGGAAAAAAATTTTTTAGCGTAAATGTTCCCAATTTTTGTTCAAAATTTGTTGAGAAAACCCCCCAAAATCTGTTTAGAAAAAACCCCCGTCATCTGCTATGTTGGATTTTTAAACCCTTTTTTTCCCAAAGGTTTATGTAAATTTTTAAATTTTCCACTTAAGCCGGTCCCTAGAAAAACGTGGACGGTTATTTTGCACTTTCCAGTACCGTTTTTTGAACGGGGCCTCAATCAAACTGATTATGAAAAAACTTTTTTTAAAAAAGGGTTGGGCCTTTTTTGGGGTTTTCCTCGGGTTTTCTTTTTTCTTTTGTTCTTTTAAAATCTTAAATGAAAACACAAAAAATTTTCCTCTTTTATGACATTTGGGGATTTTTAGAAATATTACCCCCAATTATATCCTATTTTAAAAGATGAACTTCTTAGCGCCGATGGTTCAAGTTGTCCCTTAGGGAAACGACAACAAATTATTGAGGGTTTTTAAAAAATTTTTTCCCCTTTTAAACCCCAATTTTTCCCTGGGGTGTTTTAAGGGACTTGATTCGGGAAACCCTCTTTTTTTTTTTTAAAAGGGTTTTATTGGGTATGAAAAGCTGTCAAAAAAATTTTTTTTTTTTTTTCATGCCGAAAATTTTTGGGGAATAATGGTTTGCTGGTTAAAAATTTCTTTTTTTTGAAAAAAAGTGTTAGAAAAAGGTCAATTGTTTTATAAATTTTTAAATTAAAATTTTATTTTAAAACCGACCCAAAATTTTCCGCCTATAGTCAAAAGCTGGTTTAAAATTCAAAATGTATCTTGAATACCCGGGTTATTACAATGGATAAAAAATGTTTCGTGGATTAAAATCCCTCCTCAGAAAACATACAAAAAAACCCCCAAATGACAGGAAATTTCCCAAAATATTGGTTTCTTCCGGGGAAACGAGGGACCTCACATTGATAATAATTTTTATTTTTTTAAAATGATTACCTGTTTTTCCCAAATTTTTTCTATCTAAGTCTTTGAAAAAAGTAGAGGCAACCGGCCCCCAAAATTTTATTGATAGTAATTTTTTCACACACCCGTGCCCATATTTTTGACTCCTTAAAAAAGGTTTTTTGCACGGCCCCTGCATAAAATTTTTTTCGTGAGTCAAAAGCGTTATACAAAAAATAAATGTAAAAAAAGCGCTAAATGTTTGCTTTTTACTTAGGGGCGTCAATGAAAAAAAGACTTTTTTTTTTTTTAAACGGTCTTTTAAAATTTTTGGGGATGTTTATAAAAAAGAAATATTAAATTAAGTAAGTAATTTTCTGACTTTATTTTAATCGTGGGAAAAAATAATATTTGCTCCCAGAAAGGGTGGGTTAAAAATAATTTTTAAAAGAACTCTTTAATTAAAATTTAGGGTTTTGAACATTTAGTATCCTCTATTTATTCCCCAATAATTATATTTCCGCAGTCCACAATACTATGTATCGTAAACTTGGGTGTTTTTAAAAGTCAAAAAAAATCAAAAAATTTTGGTAGACAATACCCCTTGTTTATTGTTTGTAAATCTTCAATAACTAGTGTTTCAAACAGTCCAATAAGTTTAAGATCGCTGTCAAAAACGGTCAAATTATTATAATCTTTTTAAATCAAGAATTTGTATGATTTGATATTTCTACGTTTTTCACTTATCTTAACATGTTAACCATATGATATATTTTAGTATGTGGTTTAAATAATACGATATTATTATAATTCTTGTCTTGTGTCATTTTGATGAAACGGTACCCAGGATTTATTATTGGAAAAAAGAAAAATGTAAACTCTTCTTTTTTTGTATTCTATCATGGTGCTGGTATATAGTTTAATCACTTTTATGTATACTTGAACACTATATTTTAAACAAAACATGATACAAAATCATAAATTATTCAAACTGATTAATTGACAACACATTAAATTAAGAGTCGATTCTCTCAAATTTCAATCAATGTACATGATCTCATGATAAACAAAATAGGGAATACATTAAAGGAGCACCATTGGAAAAACCAAAAATCAAAAATTAAAGTGGCATTCAATAAAAGCAATCCCAAACCATAAAAAACTTGGGAATCAAACTGGGACACTTTAAAAGATTTTTAATACTACATTCAGAATTTAAATGAAAAGCGATATTATGTTGCGATTCTTAAGTCCGAAAATGATATTATTGTGTCTGAAAAACTTTTTCAAATTTAGGTCATTTGGCCCATTTAAAAATGATTATTTTAAGTGCTGCTTGTGGAATCTACAATTAAAAAAATAAATCATACTGGCGATTGAAACTTAACACTTTTTGTGTGGGATCTACAATTAAAAGGAATCGTATTGGATGCATAAGCTTAACCACCTTATTTCCTAATTGCATGAATGTAAAACTTTGTCATCTTTCAAGCATATTATTGGGGCGTATTTAAAAAATACATGTATATGTAATATGTTTTTTCTCATATAATTTTTTTTTAATTATGAGAAGTTGTGCAGATCCATATTCTATGTAATATTGTCATGTATTGTTCCTGAATTCCCATGTATTAAAAGATTCTGTTTAAGGAAATAAACATCAGTCTTAGTGGCTGTTTATCGGCAATGTAACATTGGTCGTAGGATTTTTTACGCGGGCATCAAAACGACAAAATTTTAAATAGCCGATAACTACCGCTTAGACCGATGTTATTCCGATCCTAAAAACAATAAAAACAAGTAAAATGGTTTCCGCGGTGAACATTTTAATGATATAAAGATATTTCATTTAACTATTTTCAACATAAATTTGGGGGGGGGGTGGGTAAATAAACGTTTGTATCTGGAATATAGTTTGATAATAATCCGGTCAATATAGAACAAGGTCTTTGGAAACTGGTGACCGTTGAAGACCGGAGAAGGTCGAACATAAAACAATTATTCTTTTTAAGAAAATGATTAAAAAATAGGCCTCCCATTTTATGAATAATCCGAGCAAAAAAAAATAAAAAGTAAAACAAAACATAAGTTTACGCACGAAAAATATCTCTATTTATTATGACAAAATGCCACTACGAATATTTCAATTCTGGTAGATTTTCAGTATAAACAATTTTTTATTGTTTGTAAAATTTGATAATTTTGAAACACATCTTTCAAGTTTGTCCACCTTAAACGGTAAAACAATTATAGAAAATTTATAGAAAATATCACGTAATAGTTTTTTTTTCTCAATTGGCCTCGGCCCGGTGAATTTTCGTACTATTTGTTCTATAGTAAATCAGTCAAATTTGAGCTTAATTCTGGGATTCCACTGTTCTTGATGAATTATATACTGTCTTCAACTTTAAACATTAACACTATCTAAGTCCAATGAGGCCCAAAATATAATAGGTTAGCCATCTTCTTTTTTCAGAAATCTTCATTCTGTTGTAACACTGTTTAAATTCACCACTTTAAAAAACTCCTGACAGCTGGTGGGTAGTACATCTTTAATCCTTCCACCAACAAATAAGTTCCTGGAGAATACACAAGAAACAACTTTTAAAGTCATCATATATAAACACACAAAAACTACACACATGCAATAAATACACTTAAATTATGACCAATCTAACTAGAGATGACTTAAATAGGGCCATTTCCAAAATTTTAAAGAACTACACAATGTACTTTCTAGACTACAATGGGTTCGGTCTAATTCCGTACTGGGGTTGAGACCTAAATTAATCCAAAATTTAATATAAGCCAAAATTTATACTCATTTCCTAGTAATTTAGTGTTATACAAGTACAATCATATATGTTTGACATGTCTCTAACAAATTACATTAATGCAGTACAATTTTCTAAAATATGAACCTTCATGCGAAAAGTCAGGCTCGGCCAATAGAATTTTACGCAAAAATTTATATTACAAATTCTGTCATATCTTTTGATTCTGTCAATGGATTATCTTCGAATAAAGTTTAATGTTACCGTCTAATGTCATACAGTTATTTTTATGAAAGAATAAGACCTTATTGCTTAAAAATTGTAATAGAAACTCCATTTCTTTAAATGAGAGCATAAAATTTTGGTTAAAATACAAGTAATCACAATTAAATGTGTTTTTTTTTTCATAACCTTTTCCTTCAATATTGTAATAAAACTTACTGATTATGATTTTTACCTATATACCATGGTAAATAAATTAAAGAACCAACATACACACCCTACATTGTTTGCTTAAGATATCAATAAACACAAACAGAGGTAATCTTAAGGTTAGCAAAGAGGTTGCCATATCACCATGGGCTATGTCTTCTGACAAAGTAAGATTAGCCAACTCTCACACAAATAAGGCTTAAAAAAGATGACATATACAGTCTCCCACTTTAAATCATTGAGAATCTTAATATAGTCAGAATTAGAGAAATTTTCTCCTGATATACATCAAAATAACTACCAAATATTGCCCGAGCATTTGGGAGTTGCTTCCGTCAATAGCTGAAGTTTCAAACTAGACATAAGTTATTACCTTCTCAATGTGTCCTGACAAAGCTGTGCCAAACTGAGCTGAAGGAGTCCTTCCATAGATCTTTACCAGGATAAGGTAAGGTCCTGTACTCAAACCAGGCTTTGGTAACTGCACCCAGTCTGAAAAAATATGCAACACTAGTACATGCCTAAGCAAATTATAAGAGGCATTTATGCTGTAATTCTGATATCTGAAAAAGAAAAGAAAATAACGTCTTAATTAATCAATGGCTAGATTTGCTAAATTCACACAGGAGAGCTTATATAAATATTGTGTGCTGAAAAAATGCATGCCTGCATGAAAATAGCAGTTTAGACATTTATAATAAACCTAACCTAATTTAACTGCTGTAGCAGCTACAAACAACAACAACAATCATATCAACTGTGTTATTCTAAATGAGCCAATTATCCAGAAAGTACACTGTTCAACGACTAGAAAATCTTTTTATGTGTATATATTAAATAGCAAAATACATTCTGCAACACAGCAAAACATCAAGTTTCACTACACTGAAAATGCCTATATTTCCAAAATATAAATCACATTTGTCCTGTTCAATTGTCAGTTCTGCTTCATTTGAAATACAAGACAATAGTGAATATTTACAGACTGATTACTACAGCATCAATCCTTTGCTGAAACATCAAAACATATAATGTGTGGTCCATATGAGCAATAGGCTACTATGGTGCTTCTTCGAATCCCATGGCCGGTGCTTCTTGGGCCCCTTAGAGATCTCTGGAATGAGCTTGCCAATCACTTTTTTTTACCAATGTAACCAATCTGAAACCACACACTCCCCAATTCTTGCAATGCATAATTTGTCCATAATTTAAGATGCATTTTCTCTAAAAATTATCATTTTCTATATAAATCTTATAAAAATAAGCTAGATTTATAGTATATTGCTAAACACAGGGTGCAAAAAAAAAATTTATCAATTTATAAACTGCTTTTTACAAAATTTAAATTTCATTTTTTAATTTTTAATTTATTTTTACAGTTTTAAGTCAATAGAATGTGTTAATCTTTCATGAAAAGCTCTGTACCCTTCTCCCTGCTTACTGACACAGTAGCAGACATTTTCATTTGAAGGGGAGATAACAATAACAAACATATGTCCCAATTTAAAATGTCAAAATTTTAAAATTTGAAATAAAATTTAAAATCTTCAAACCTGTCAGTTATCCTTTATTTTCCTGACTTCTATTCATAAACACAACACTGATGCAAAGTTTCATCCATATCCATCAATCAGTTCCCATTTTTCTCATTTCTGATCTTGGCCTCGGCCCGGTGAATTTTCGTACTATTTGTTCTATAGTAAATCAGTCAAATTTTGAGGCTTAATTCTGGATTCCATTGTTCTTTTAGATGAATTATATACTGTCTTCAAACTTTAAACATTAACACTATCTAAGTCCAATGAGGCCCAAAATATAATAGGTTAGCCATCTTCTTTTTTCAGAAATCTTCATTCTGTTGTAACACTGTTTAAAATTCACCACTTTAAAAACTCCTGACAGCTGGTGGGTAGTACATCTTTAATCCTTCCACCAACAAATGAGTTCCTGGAGAATACACAAAAAACAACTTTTAAAGTCATCATATAACACACAAAAACTACCCACATGCAATAAATACACTTTAATTATGACCAATCTAACTAGAGATGACTTAAATAGGGCCATTTCAAAATTTTAAAGAACTACTTTCTAGACTACAATGGGTTCGGTCTAATTCCGTACTGGGTTGAGACCAATTAGGTATAATTCGGACTAATTCCCTACAAGTAAATCCGTAACGTACCGGCAAACGGTATTTAGCTGGGTTTTCTGAAAAGGTCAATTAAACCAATCATATACGGTTTACAGAAACGTGCTCCCCATGTACCGAAAACAGGTCACGTGCTCCTCCATGCCTCAAAAGTTAAACGCGTACCAATACCCTTGCGTCTCAACCGCAGGGAATAAAGGAGGTCACTTAGTTAAGCGGAGATTACTTCCGGTGCCGATTTTCATATAACGCTGTCCGAATTCGCACCATTCTGTTTGCTAAGATATTAAAATTATTAAACAAAAGAAATAATAGGAAAAAGGTTATGCGATTAAGTTTTCAACAATTTTTAATTAATTACGTCTCAGACTGGATTGTATTGTGTTCACATCAGTGTTTGATCATTCTTGTATGTTTGAACTGACGTCATTCTAGCTTGTTTATGAATTAGTTTTATTATTAGTATGACGTCCATTAAGCTGGCTAATGGATTAGCGCCGTTTTGTCAAAATATTTATTAAGTGATATGTATTAAATCTGTGGCGTTACTGTATGTGAGATATAATTTCAGTATTGTATGAAAAGAAAACGAAAATACCTGGAAGAAAAATGGCAGAATATCACCGGGATTTTTCTTCTTTGTCTATAGTGACAAAATCACGAGGAGTGTTAGACTTGTAATTGACAAAGAGGTTATTTTTCGCGTTAAAGTAGAACACACACTGGTTCCTTTAACATTTTATAAAAGAATTAATTATTTGCTGACTTTGAGCAAATAACAAGCCTTAAAAAACTTGATTTAACAATCTACAAATATTTTGTTAATAATTAAGTGCAAATATATCAAACAGTATATGAAAAAATAGTTAATGTCAAGTAACCCTTGCAATATTAGTAAACGCGTGAATTTGTGTCCTATAAAATATAACCTTTTTATTCAAACTCGGGTATTCTAAATACAAAACAAATGTTGTGTAACTTAGTTACAGTACATGCGTACTTACTGGTATTGTAACATTATATAACGTTGACTTACTCTGATGTGAAACTGTGTCACGTATCTGTTAAACCGATCAATCTGGAACACATTTTTAAAATAGCATAAATATAATGAGAAAACTCGTTTATTTTTTTTTTAAATAATGAAAACTTGACAAAATGTCTAAACTGTCTGAACTATTAATTTTCTATTGAACAAAACTTTAAATATTTTATCAGTAGATGTAGGTTTAAACTTTTCAAAAAAAAAATTCTATTGTTAAAAAATAAAATCATCGATTGAAATTGATCAATTAATTATTTGTCATTCAGTCCTTAACATCATACATAAAGTCATTTTGAGAAATATAAACGTATTCGTTGGATACCTGTGTTATTGTCCACATTTATGATTAATCTTATCGTTAAAAGTATAAAGACTGTCTTCGATTTCCCGGCATCTGAAGGAACCGCTATTTTACAAATCACACTTTCTTTGGAAACCAATAGATCATTATAGAGTTTAAGCTATTTATCAGTTCTCTTTCACCAACTATCTCAGTCATGAAACTTATGTGAACTTCACCATCACTGTTGTCTATATTTATTATGTTACCAATATACCGCCTTTTTGTACGTTTTTTCATTTTATATTTTCCTATTTCACTTTATTTTTGTTTCGGCGCGGCGCTCTTATGGAATGAGATCAGATTTTGTGAAAGGGCGACAGCAACTTCTCGAGCCTTTTAGTCGGTCATAATAAAAGCCGAAAATTCCGATCGGTATGAGGGTGCTTAATTATTAAATAAGAATGAAATGTCGCGATATGTTACAATGAATTTTCGCAATGCAAACATTTACAAATGAAATAACCTTTTCCGTCAATAAATCGCGCTCTTCGGGGTTTTTTATTTATCATTTTGTAGTACACAGTCGGTTATCATGTCATGTTATGTTATTGTTGTACATGTATCCTAGAATGATCAGTTGATGACCTAAATATTCCAAAAACCTATTTATAGATAGATCTTTTTATCACTCCTATCGGTAAATGCCGGTCTCTCCCGGTCTATTTTGACCAGGATTTACTAGTGACCGGCGAATAGTACCACACGTTTATTGTCCGGTCTCTCCCGATTTTGGAGTAGATGTTTGATATCGTTACAATTGGAAAAAAAAACAACAATAGCATGTTTCATTTTATCTATATGAGATAAAAAACAATAAATATGTACACGGATTTATATGTAATATAAATCCGTGATATGTACAATAATTGAGAAAAAGGTACATTTTTTATGGTATTAAAATGACATTATCAACTTTGAAACATTTTATTTAATTATTCAATTTGTTATCCGTGTTTAGTAAAGATGCCGAGGAATTATTCAAAGTTTACAAATTAGATTTTATGAATTATTCAATTGATCGATAATTTAAAAAATGATAAAGAAAAATACAATGTACATGTACATGGTTTAAGAATAAACAATATTATATATTGAAAGATAAACCATAATTTACTGACTTTTTCCAGTTAAGCTTTTACTTATAATCGTCGGTCAATATGACAATTGAATTCTTAAAAATTTATTTTACAATTTTAATAAAAAAGAGTAGTAAAAACTCAGTATTAAAATAGCACATAAAACACAAAAAAGAATAAAAGAAAACAATATTCATAAAATTTGTATTTTTTTAAATTGAAATTAATAGATATTACAATTATTGTATAATAAACAATTATGCTCAACATGATCAACATGGTAATATAACCAGTGTCATATTTTTACTAACTTAAAGTGTGAACAGATACCTTAAGGGGGTCTTCGCTAATAGCGATAACATGTACATAATAAGGGACAAATGTGTGGTACGTGTTGATCATGCGTTACACATATGGATTATAAATGATTGCATACATGTATATCCGTTGCTATTAATAACCACGATCATAAAGAAATAACAAGTAATATTATAATCTCTAGCATGCCAATCAAAGTTCATAATGAACAATGTCTTTCGTCCGCTCATTCATAAGTGGTATACATTTCTGGTAGTTTATAAGAATATCTTGTCATCATATGTGTACTAGTTCATCTTCACTTGCTGCATTTCTTGCTTGGACGCCCTTTGATGCCTTGCATCAATGCTTTTCTTGTAAAGGAATTGAAACAAATTGCAATAAACAGAAGACAGATATGCGTGTAAAAAGCTACGGGTTAAGCATTTATATATTTTTTATGTTTGACTGTAAGGATGACTATATATATCAATGAAACAAAAACATCTGCATGCCGTTTTAAACAATCTAGCTCCAAGTCCTTCTTAATATAATATGGCTGGTATTATAAAACATATAACAAGCAAAATTATACCTGACTGACATTTGCTGCTTGTTTATGGAGGCTATTCGTTGCCAAAAATCCAGCCTTTGAAACTTGACAATGCATACTTCGGTTCTACTAAACAGATTAGTAAAAATCTAATTGTCGATCCGAGAGTTACATACATGTACTGCACTTGTATTAAGCATTTCATTATCTCGATTTGATAAAATGGAAGCTGTAAGCATGCAACTTAGATAAATTGCAAACTGTATTTATAAATGTTTAACTTCAAATTTGCGACCTGTAGAAATGTAAACAATAGAACGTACACAATACGTTTAATGATGTGCATCATGACGTTGAGAATGTAACTGCATCAACTTGACACACACAGGTTGACAACACCACACTTTCCTTTTACATTCTAACTCGATTAACATTTGTAAACGATTTTGCAACTTCCATATATGGAATTATCACGGAAATAGACGAAAATTAATAGGAAGAGCCAATTTTCACGAAAGCAGAATGTAAAGAGGGGTAACTCTTGCTGGTACAAACATATTTCAAATTAATTGGAAACTGTTATAAAGTTCACATACATCAACTGCATTACAGTTGACTTTGAACATCATCTGATTTTGTTAAAACGTATTCCAGTACAGGATATATAAGTAATGCAAAATTGGTTAAGATATAATGTATCAATGTAACAACGTTTATACTGATAATAGTTATAATAATATGCAAAAACTAAAGTTGGTGAATTAACATAAGGGAATGTTTCCCATATATAGTGACACACACCACTATAATTTCTTAACGGTAATACTTGTACGCATGTCTTTTACATTCAGCAAATAGTACTAGAATGCGATACATGGAAGTCACTTTTGGCAACACGAATAAAGAGATCTGAACAGTCTGTGCTTTCTTTCTTTAAAGGACTATGTTGGGTTGTAGAAAAACCCATATTTTGACCAAGTGTAAAACCACGGAACAATTCAAAGTTTACCATCGATAATTCCGTTGTATAACCAAAAAACTTGTGCATTTGTCCCATTTTAATGTTGAAATAAATATTCATTGTATTCTAGAAGCTCTAATTACCTACATTGGGAGGTATTTTCAGTCATATGATGTGATTTAGCCTTTTATTATTAAATATTTGTAAGCTGACCTAGGTCAAGGTCTTTTTATGCATGGTACTGAATCAATAACAGCTCTTAAATCTGTGTATACATGCTTTCAATAGTTGTTACATAGACTTGCTGTCTATTTGTGTCGCGAGGATCGCGAAATTATATGACATGCTTTCCAAAAATGTGTAATTTTCTCCGGTGACCTCATAATTTTGTTTGACTTAAGGTTATGCTCCGGCATAACCTTTACACATTATTGTAGATATGTTCTCCGGCGGAGTACTTTGTTATAATCCGGCGGAGTATTTTGTTATAAATCATGTTTATTGACTTTCTCGTGATACTTGTGTTTTTGCGGGAATTATTTCATTGGTATATAAGTCAGATTTCAGTGTCACGAGACAGAGCTTCTCAGGATTTCAAGTTATTATGGATAGTATTTAGGTTCAAAATTCATATATATTGTGTTCTTTCGGCTTTAAAATTATACAGTGTTAGCAAAGTAAAAGTTTGGAAATTATAATACAGTGTTTGTGCTCTCTATTAGTCTTTCATGTGATTGGAGTAAAATGAAGTGTAATTAAAGTATACTCCACCACATAGAAATTTGGCGCCGGAACCCGGGAAAGCAAAAACTAGGATTTTCTTGGCGTGATTAAAAGTGAAGAAGGAAAAGTATGTGTTGTGTTTCTGTGAAAAGGAATTAATTATTATGAATACATAAATAATATTCACGTTACAAATAGAAGCTTGTGAAAGGAAAAGGTATGTGTTAAAATTTGCAAATTTATGGAGTTGAACGAATTTGTATTGTGTTTAAAGTGATTAAAGTCAAAAGTGGGACGGAGTTTGATATTATGTATTAGTGAAAGTGTCTTAAGCAATACGAGTTGATTTAAAATATTTTGAAAAGTGTTGGACTTAGAGTGCATTTACAAAAATGGAAAAAGCAAACGTAAACATAAAGTTTATAAAGGGTGTGCGTACACGGTATATTAATGTACTTGATAAAGAGATTAAAATTGGTTTGGACTTATTGGAATCAGTTGAGGATGAATTGCCAGAAGAGTATAAAAACTTACAAAAAAAGGTTAGTGAATGTAGATATAAAATAAATACTTATGTCGAAAAGTTGAGTGCTCAGTCAGAAAAATTAGCTTATGCTTTGGGGGACTCAGATGACGATACAACTCAAACAATTATCGAAGATGATTCGGCTTTGACTGAAAGTGCTTTGTCATTATCGCATAAGCTACAGTTGTGTGAAGATGATCTAAAGGCATTAATAAAGCGTAGAGAAACTGGAGATTCTGTCAGTGATAGTGCAGTTCAAAGGATGTGTGATTTGCAGATAGAAATGCAACAAGACTTTTTCATTTAACAACAGGAAAAAAGTGATCGACAGTTTGAAATTCAAACAAAACTAATGGATAAGCAAATATCACAAAGAAAAGAAACATCAGTCAAACTTCCGAAGGTAGACATAGCATCGTTCAATGGAAATCGCTTACTTTGGATTGAGTTCTGGAACTCCTTTGAAAGTGCCGTTCATAAGAATGAAAGGTTATCTCCAATAGATAAGTTCAATTACCTGAAGGGAATGATTACTGGCGAAGCGAGAAGTGCGATTGCGGGATTGACTCTTTCAAACGAAAATTATCAGGTTGCCATTAAAATACTTAGAGAGCGATTTGGAGACAAACAAGAAATAATTGATCTCCACTATAAACAGCTTCTAAATTTAATACCAGCTAGACATAATACAGAGAGTTTAAGATATTTCATGGACAGAATTGAAAAGCATCTCCGCAGCCTAGAAGTATTGGGTGAAAATCTAGAACAACATATATTTGTATCTATGATTCGCAGCAAATTACCAAGTGATGTGTTACTTCAATTAGAGATTATGAAACACGCTGATGAAAAGTGGACAATATTGAAATTACGTGATCTGTTGAGACAATATATTGTATCTAAAGAAAAGGCGGATAAGACAAGGCTCCCAGAAAATCAAACACAGCGTGGTGACAAAATTGAAAAACCTCAACATTATCGAATGACAGGTGGTGGTCCTTATGACAGGAATCGTGAAAGACATTATGTACCAAAATACGCTACTGGATCTCTTATTGCCGGAGAAAAGAAAAGTATAACAAGGCAATTTCAAAGAAAATGTAGATATTGTGAAGGTGCTCATTGGAGCGATGAATGCACTATTTATAAAAGTATTGACGATAGAAAAAGAAGATTGAAAAGTGGTTGTTTTAAGTGTCTGAAAGACAGTCACAAAACAAATGAATGCAAAAGTTCAAAGTTATGTGTGTATTGCGGCAAAGTGAACGTACATCACCGAAGCTTATGTGATAAAAAGTTTTCAAAACACTTCCAAAAAGAAAGTGTTCATTTGTCAGAAGAAATATTAAAGGAAGAAAATCCAAGTGAAGAAGCTGGACTATTATCCTTAAACGAAACTGTGCTTATGCAAACGGTGCTGACTGACGTTCGTGGTGCAAAAAGTCTGAAGAGCGAAAAGGTACGTCTCATCCTTGATTCAGGTTCACATAGGTCATATATTGCCAAATCGCTTGCAGACCGTCTAAAGCTAAAAGGAGAAAAGGACCAAGAAATAAACATTGTAACATTTGGCAGTGAACGATCGAGAGTGATCAAGACAAAAACAACAAAATTAAATCTGAAAATGAAAAATGGAGATTATTTGACCATCGAAGCAAATATTGTGCCAAGTATTAGTGGAATGATGCAGCGTACTAAAGTTAAAGATAGCCAGAAACAAAAATTACTTGAATTCACAAAAGATTTGACCCTAGCTGATAGCATACCAACAGAAACAAAATCAGATGTTTTAGAACTATTACTTGGTAATGACTATTATTTGGATGTGATAGAGTCAGAAAAAATAAAAGTGAGTCCTGGATTGTACCTCCTATCTTCAAAATTTGGATGGATTATTTCTGGACGAACAGAGCTTGATGAGACGATTCAGGATACATATGATGCCAGCATGTTGATAATGACACATGGCAGAAATGTGATAGAAAATAAAGTGTTTCAAGAAGTTGATCCTCCCCTTCAAATGCAACCAAATATAGAAAATTTCTGGAATTTAGAAGGAATTGGGATAACAGATAATATTACTAAAACTGATGATGAAAAGGCAATGCAAACTTTTAAAAACACACTTAAAAGAGAAAATGGAAGGTACCAGGTCACGTGGCCTTGGAAAGAAGATATTTCAGAATCAGATCTACCAGAAAATAGAGGATTAGCTGTTGGAAGACTTAAATCACTTGTAAAAAGGATTCAGAAAATGCCAAATTTGATGGAAAGATACGATGAAGTGATTGAAGATCAATTACAAAAGGGTGTTATTGAAAAGGTTGAAAGAGATATATGTGATGGAATAAAGCATTATATTCCCCATCACGTTGTGATCAAACCGGATAAAGCAACGACAAAACTTAGAATCGTTTATGATGCGTCGGCAAAAGTGAATAAAGAATATCGCAGCTTGAATGAATGTTTATATAGAGGTCCTGTGTTACTTAGAGATCTTTGCGGTATGATCCTTCGATTCAGAATGCCAAAAATAGCTGTTATTTCTGACATAGAAAAGGCTTTTCTCCAAGTTGCCTTACAACCATCGGAAAGAGATGTAACAAGGTTTTTGTGGTTCAAAAACTATAAAAATCCTATTGTTGATGACAATCATATACAAGAGTACAGATTCAGCAGAGTTCCATTTGGTGTAATATCAAGCCCATTTCTACTTGGAGCAACCATTGAGAGTCATCTAGATAAATATAAAACTCCGTTATCAGAACAGCTTAAAGAAAATATTTATATGGATAATATCATATCAGGTGCAGACACAGTACAAGACGGCATTGCTTTATACAATGAAGCAAAGATGATATTTAGTGATGCAAAAATGAATTTGAGAGAATGGATTACTAACAGTGACGAAGTTAATCGTTCAATACCTGAGATAGATCAAGCAACAGATAAAAAGGTCAAAGTTTTGGGATATGTATGGAATACAAAAACTGATACTATAGCTGTTCAAGGATCGAAGACTCTGCGTGAAGAGCTATCACTATCAAAAAGGGATGTGTTGAAACAAGTAGCATCGGTATTTGACCCATTAGGATTATTTGCTCCTATTACAATGAGAGGAAAGGTTTTACTCCAAAAGGTGTGGAGCAAACACCTGGACTGGGATGATATACTTGACAAAGAAGATGTGACTGAGTGGCTTGAAATAAAAAGTGATCTTTTGAAGATAGAAAATGTGAAAATAAACAGACATGTTGGAAATTCAAACGGAAAAGTTGGTGCTAAAAACATGCTTATATGCTTTTGTGATGCTTCTATCAAAGCATATGCTACAACAATCTATCTTCGACAGGAGTCAAACAAATCAACTAAAGTAGATCTTATATTCAGCAAAAATAGACTAGCTCCGTTGAAAGGAATGTCAATACCTAGACTTGAACTCTTAGCAGTTCTTATTGGAGTCAGATGTGTAAAATTTGTAGCAGCCCAATTGAAAGTGTTGCTTAATTCAATGGTGATAATGACAGATTCGCAGTGTGTATTGCAATGGATTAAATCTGAAAAGAAGCTTCCAACATTCATTAAAAACAGAGTGAATGAAATTAGAGAGCATGATGACATAGAATTCCATTACGTCAACACGAATCATAACCCTGCAGATATTGCCAGTAGAGGATGCACACTATCGAAACTAGAAGAGAGTATATGGTGGAACGGTCCAAAATGGTTGCAGAATCCAATTGAAAGTTGGACCTATATGAATATTCAGTCAATGGATGATTCAACATATCTTCACTGCACAAATTTAGACAAAAATGAGCTAACAAATGATACCACTGAGCATGAAGTGAATAAATGTGAAAATGTTGAATTATGTTCATCAGAATTAAAACAAGAAAGTGTTTTAACCAAACAAAAGATGTACATCAATTCTCCGTTCAATATTGACGAAGACAAATATTCTTCAGTTACCAAGTTAATACGAGTAACAGCGTGGTGCAAACGTTTTATAAGGAATATTCGTCGAAAAAAATGCACAACTGGATATCTTTCTTGCAGCGAATTAGAAGAAGCAGAGGATTTGTGGGTAAAATATCTTCAATTGAAACACTATTCTGAGGAACTGGAGTTAATCAAAGTTAAAAAGACAAATAATCTAATTAGACAGCTCGACCTATTCATCGATAGTAATGGTGTATTAAGATGCGGTGGTCGTTTGCTACATTCAAGTTTTAATGAAGCAGCAAGATTTCCAATTTTGCTGCCTTCCGGAGAAAGAGTGACGTGTCTTATTATTGAAAGAACACACTGTAGAATATTGCACAGTGGAGTTTCGCAAACACTTAGTGAAGTTAGGCAAAGATATTGGATACCACATGGCAGAGCTTCAGTTGGAAAAGTATTAAAGAAATGCAGAATATGTCGCAGATTTGAAGGAGGCCCATACAAGCTTCCACCAATGGCTCCGTTGCCTAAGTCACGCGTATCACAGGCTACGCCATTTACAAGAGTTGGTCTTGACTATCTCGGACCATTATATATAAAAGAAGATAAAGAGAAAGAAAAGGTATGGGTGTGTCTATTTACATGTCTTGTAACTCGTGCTGTACACCTCGAAGTTGTACGAGATATGACAGCCAATAGTTTTTTGATGTGCTTAAGAAGATTTATAGCTACAAGAGGAACGCCTGTGGAACTTATAAGTGATAACGCAAAACAATTCAAACTTTCGAGTGATATTATCAAGCAAGTATGGAAAACAGCAGTGGAAGACGAAGACGTTCAAAATTATACATCAAATATCGGCATCAAATGGACATTCATCGTGGAGTTGGCCCCTTGGATGGGCGGCTTTTATGAACGCCTTATCGGCATTGTAAAACGTGCTTTAAGAAAAACAATTGGCAGAAAACTCCTATCGCTAGAACAGATGACGACAATACTAAAAGAAGGTGAAGCTGTTGTGAATTCGCGACCTTTAGTTTATATTGGAAGTGATTTAAAGTCTTCGATTGCATTGACTCCAAAGCATTTCATTTGCTTGAATCCTTTTACTGGAATACCATGTACGGAATGTGATGTTAATGATCCCGATTATGTACCTTATGAAAGCAATGCTGAAAAACTTTTAAACATTTGGAAAAAAGGTCAAAAACTCTTGGACACATTTTGGCACATATGGCGCAACGAATATCTATTAAGTCTTCGCGAGAGAATGCAAAGCAAATTAAAATCGCCGCGAATCGAATCGCATTTTTGTCCTAGTGTTAGTGATATAGTGCTTATAAAGGATGATGTTTCCCGCGGACAATGGAAATTTGGAAAAGTAACAACTTTGAATAGTAGTCGAGATGGAAATATACGTTCAGCCGATTTACTGACATCATCCAGAAAAGTGATAAAACGACCTTTAAATCTCTTATATCCAATTGAAGTAGTTGATAAATAAAAAATGAACAGAGAAAATGTATATTATCATTATCGTCGTGGGATGGTTGCATACCTGCAAAATTTAAATATATATGATTTATTGCTTGTCATATTAAAATATGAGGAACAGTGTTTATTATAAAAATATTATGTGACTCTTTATCACTCATTTAACAGACATTAGTTCGCATAAAAGATGCGTATTTGTATTACAATTTGTTTAAACATTTGTGCATTGATTTGTTGTGTATTAATGATACTTATTGGTCAAGTAAAGACATTCGCTTGTTTATGTTTTGTGGGGAATGTCGCGAGGATCGCGAAATTATATGACATGCTTTCCAAAAATGTGTAATTTTCTCCGGTGACCTCATAATTTTGTTTTACTTAATGTTATGCTCCGGCATAACCTTTACACATTATTGTAGATATGTTCTCCGGCGGAGTACTTTGTTATAATCCGGCGGAGTATTTTGTTATAAATCATGTTTCTTGACTTTCTCGTGATATTTGTGTTTTGGCGGGAATTATTTCATTGGTATATAAGTCAGATTTCAGTGTCACGAGACAGAGCTTCTCAGGATTTCAAGTTATTATGGATAGTATTTAGGTTCAAAATTCATGTATATTGTGTTCTTTCGGCTTTAAAATTATACAGTGTTAGCAAAATAAAAGTTTGGAAATTATACTTCAGTGTTTGTGCTCTCTATCAAAGTCTTTCTTGTGATTGGAGTAAAATAAAGTGTAATTAAAGCATACTCCACCACAATTTGATCAAAAGCAGAGAACTTTTTTATGTACATGAAATACTGCACAGAATATTTATTAAGTTTTGTAAATGACGGCTTTCTAATAGATGAAATTAAGCAAGGTATACATAAATTGATAATCAACATATTTATACCTTTGGACTCATTTAAATATTGTTATTGAAAAAAACAAAATTATAAAAATGGGAAAATATATCTATACATTATGGTAAACATTAAAAGTTAATGTACGAAAAAGTAAATACAACTTTGGTTTTATTTTTACTATGTTCAAAGTTTTTTCTTGTCAAGACATACGCTAGAATTAAGGTTACTAATGTAATAGTAAATGCTACTACTAGGAAAGACAACAGCCAGAATTTGGTCTGTATTAGTATTTAGTCGTATCAAAATCTCTATCAGATATTGACTTGAAAATTTGAAAGTGGTAAGGTAGCAGCTTAACTGTAAATGTTACTTATTCCTATGTAAATTGGAATCCCCTCAGTAAAATTTATTTGTCGTCGAATATAGTCTTATCAATAGTTTTTACTTCCTTGAAAAATATTTAACCTCAGGCAGTAAAACTTGGTGAGTTTTTTATTATTATTTTTGGTTTCTTTTTCTAGGAAATGTGGTATCTACAACGTTTTAAAACTTATATGCCTATAATCCTTTAAAGTCCGCTGATGTTGATTTATAAAGGCATAAAAAGGCTATCATGCAAGTGAATTATGTTTGGTGAATAACTTTACACCTTAAAGGTGTGGTAAATTGAAACTACGTCTGTGCGTGTTCTTGTATCCGTCTTGTCGCCGACGGTAAATACCAAAAATGAGCGGATAAATACGTTTATTTACGATGATGTAGTGGGCGGGAAAATGAGCGGAGCTTATTTTATCTCCTATTGAAAAACGTGTATAGCTGGATAATGCTGATCCGAATCATGATGGTTCGACAATGTAAAGCTAAGAAAGTAACTTCTGTTTTGTTAGCGTATACACGAACAATGAGTATTCCGCATGTTAAGATGAACACTTGGTATTGCTACTATCAGCAAAACAGTAAATGTTTTGTCGTTTGACAAAATGTAATTTGTTGAAATGCATGTTTACAATGTTAAATCGGCAAACTCAATCCAAGAATGCAACATTGGAGTTTACATAGTACAAAGAAATACAATGGTATTTCGTCCGTTAGCAAACTGTTCAACTCAGATCAAAAAAGCTGGATTTTTGGCAAAGAATAGGCTCCATACTTGTTCGTTTCCATCAGTTGGTGCAATAACAGGACACTTCACTTGCGTACAAAGAATAGCTGTCAGCAGCAGGCAAAACGGCATGTAAGTTTATGGGGCCTGAAATCAGGCTTGCATTTCTCTCTTTTATCAAAGCATCAGCATCGTCATTGTTTTCTTGCGACTAAAGGACATATTTAACTTTCTTCTCGTGAGTTAATGCCTAATTAAGCCCAAGAACTCTTGAATTGAGATTTTTCCCTGCTTAACCGCATTTGAAGCTACATCGATTCCGTCAAAAGGACTCTTTCAAAAATATAATAGCTATATCGGTTGCGAAATTAAGAGATCGGCAAATCCGTTCAGTAATGAATTTTTGTCGGTGTTCGTAAATCTCCCTTAAGTAATGGAACCAACTTTTGAATGACAACGGCCCGAGAGTTAGGTTTGCTGACATCAAATACGAGAACATAATAGCTGTACTCAATGTTACGATTTTGTGATATCCTGTTCGCCATAACCGGATGTAAAGTTACATTTATAAGTTCCGTAATGCGCTCTGTATGTTTTCTGATGTCTGACAAGCAAAGTTTTCAGCGAAGTCCGTTTGCACTATCAGCTTATTGATTGGTAGTTTTGATTTTACTGCAGCAGCGGATCTGTACTGATGGCGCACTAGCTCAATATTCTGCAAAAATAACTCAACTGTTTCATAGTTGAATAATATAGTCTTGCAGTTTAATTTCCCACCTTTGCATAAAACTCTTTGTTAGGATAATGTACTTTTTTAAATTCTGGCGCTAAATGCAAATTTTATCAATGTTTAGATTATTGCCGGATTTGCTGCACAACGCCTTGTATTCCTGCGCATACTGCATTTCCCATAACAAGTTTCCTGACAATAGCTTTTGGTAGTGACCTTGGTGTCAAGTCTACTTCTCTACTATCATTATTTGCTTTGCTCTTAAAGGTTAAATTTTCACTTCCTTTGGCCGCATCTATTTCACTTATTTTATTTTTCACCTCCAGCATTCGTTGGTAGCGTTTTTTGTATAGTTCAATGCTGTTGTTTTTTTGCAATTTATTATAGTTTTGTCTGCACCTCAGATCTGGCTGCTATTAAAGTTGTCTTACCCCTTTTCTTTGATGTACTGCTACTTTGCCTTCTTTTGTTTAAGTCAAATTTCATAAGCATGGCGTTAGGTGTGTTATTTGCTCGTGTAATGTTTTGTTGTGAATATGTTCACTGCTAGTAGAACTGCTAACATAAGATCATTGTAGTTGGCCGAGAGTTTCTGGGCTCACGCCGCTTATCATGGAATGGCACTACTGTGACATAGAAGGTTCCATGATAATCGCCGTATGAAAACATCTGCTAATGTGACTAAATTCAAAATTTCACAATTTTTCGTGTTTAAATGTTAAATTCTGCTTAAGCCGGTGCTAGGGGGCGTGGACGGTAGCTTGCATTTTCCAGTACCGTCCATGACCAGGCTAAATCAAACCGAGCCTGCAATATTTTCAATTTTGTCGTGTTGGGCTTTCTTTGGATTTATCTTAAATTTCTCCTTTTTACTTTACTTATTTAATGACATCTTCCATATTTGGCAGGAAGATACCTTAAATGGTTCTCTTTGTGGAGTAAGGGGTCACTTTGTTAAAAAAGCCTCGGATGGTCCTCGTTCGTTTAGTTCAGTAAAGAGTCATTTGGGTCAAGGTCACTAATGTTAGAAATAATATTTTACACATTAACAGGTGTAACCTTGTTCAATTGACTGATGTCTTTTATATTTGGTAGGAACATAAAATTAAGGAATCGTCCTCCTTTGGGTGGAGTTTGAAAAAAATTAATTACGTCGGTTTAGAGTATTTTGTATCGAAATGACATCCTAAATGTTGAGAAAAATGTTCTACGTGTCATAGCATTCTTCGTTGTTTTTTAACAAGGATATTTTTTAAAAACTGATATTTTAAGAAACTGTTTTTATATATCAAATCATTTTGTGTGTAATATACATATCTGTTTACATGTTAATTTCCTGATTAGACAGGTTACGATGCAATATGTACATACATATCTGTCTCATAATTATACTAGAATATAAGGGAAACAAATGTGTCAATTTCGCGACTTTTCTTGAAATTAGTTTCCTCCCTTACACACGTTAACGAGGAAAAGGTGAAACATTTTAATTAGACCCAAGTTGTTTTTTTCCGTGGGAATTGGTATGCGATTACTTTTTGAGGCATGGAGGAGCACGTGACATGTTTTCGGTACATGGAGCAGCACGTGATCTGTAATCCGTACTTGATTGGTTAATCAACTTTGTAAAAAAATAATAAAATCTATACTTCATGCACATATAGTATTTTCCAATGGGTACAGTATATGACTGAATATTTAAGTGCAACTAAAAAAATACAGAATTAAATGTAAATTTGAAAATAGTATTGTAGTCTGTATCATGCAAGAAAAATCTTGATGTACAGACTGGTGTCCCACTAATAAACTGTTTTTTTTTAATTTATTCTCGCATAAAACATTTTAACTTGTCTAAAACGTGACATGATTTAAGAGAACCGTGATTTAAACAAATTGATGAAAAAAAATGTGTTATATGTGTTTTACTCTATTTGCTCATTGTAGGCCTGATTTTTTCCCCAAGAAATATAGACAATTATTTATCTACTTTCAATTTCTGATAATTCCCAGGTAATATATTTAAGAAATAATATATCCCAAACAGTGATTTTATCGCTCAATAACATCACTGTTTGGAGTTCGGATGCGAGGAATTATATCACGAGGGCGTAGCCCGAGTGATATAATGATGCGCATCCGAACGACAAACAGTGATATTATCAAGCGATAAAATCACTGATTTGGATATATTTTTTCGATTCTAACACGACATCAACAAATAAATGTTGCCGTACTTGATAGTTAAGCAAAATTGCGCCTGATTTGTTTCCGTACTTATTTTCAGCGCGTCGGATTTTTAGTGGTTAAGTCACGTGTATAATGATTACGTCACATGTCTAAATATAGAACGTCAAACTGTGCATCTGTTGCATAATAACAGACACTTTCTGTTCTTCTTTGTTCAATAGGGAAAAATGCGGGTCGTGTTAGAATTTGTAATAACTATATGACAAAACGCACCTATGACAATTCAGAACAAAGAAAAAACTAATTCCTTCCCAAACATCTTCTGGCAGTTTTCACATCAATTAATACAAGGTACGCCTCTTGCCTTAATAAACTAAACTAGTATTAAACTTTTATGAGAGCAAAGTATAAAAAATCATAATGCTTAACAAAGAAAATTGGTATAAGAGCAAACTTAGTGAAGAATTGCAATGCTTTATATTTAAAACAAGTTTAGGAGGTAAGTGAAATATCATAATGTTGAATAAATAAAACTAGTATAAGAACAGAATGAATATCATAGCTTACTGAATTCATAATAAGACACTTAGCTCTTAAACTTATTTTAAATATTAAGCATTGTAATACTACACTTTGCTCTTTTACCAGTTCTCTTTATTAAGCATTTATGATATTACACTTTGTTCTTATACCAGTTTTATTTACTAAGCATTATGGTACTAAACACTTTGCTCTTATACCAGTTTTCTTTATTAAGCATTATGATATTACACTTTGTTCTTATACCAGTTTTATTTACTAAGCATTATGATATTACACTTTGCTCTTTTACCAGTTTTATTTATTAAGCATTATGATATTACACTTTGTTATTTTACCAGTTTTCTTTATTAAGCATTATGAAATTACACTTTGTTCATTGTTCATATACTAGTTTTATTTACTTAGCATTATGATATTACACTTTGCTCTTTTACCAGTTTTATTTACTAAGCATTATGATACTACACTTTGTTCATATAACAGTTTTATTTACTAAGCAT
Source organism: Ruditapes philippinarum (assembly GCF_026571515.1). Lineage (NCBI taxonomy): Eukaryota > Metazoa > Mollusca > Bivalvia > Venerida > Veneridae > Ruditapes > Ruditapes philippinarum. The sequence continues at coordinate 28,668 of NW_026858505.1, read as the reverse complement.
TATGATATTACACTTTGTTCATATACCAGTTTTATTTATTAAGCATTATGATATTACACTTTGCTCTTATACCAGTTTTATTTACTAAGCATTATGATACTACACTTTGTTCATATACCAGTTTTATTTACTAAGCATTATGATACTACACTTTGTTCATATACCAGTTTTATTTACTAAGCATTATGATACTACACTTTGTTCTTATACCAGTTTTCTTTATTAAGCATTCTGATATTACACTTTGTTCTTATAATAGGTTTATATATTAAGACTTATGATTTTGTTTATATTTGTAGCTGTGTGATCGTTCATATGTTTAATTTAACTATTGGGCTGTTGTAATAGAAAATTGCAAGATAGTGTTCACAAGTATATAATATTCTTAATAATCATTAAAAGCATAAAAGTATACACTAAAAAATATATAAGCTGATTTTTGCAAAATGAGTTATTCCAAAAGATCTGTATGAAAAAAATTTGTATGTATATTGAGAGTTTAGTAAGGCAAGCGCGATATCATTGCTATGTATGGGTAAGAGTTTGTTTTAAGAAGACCGTAGGGAACTCTTACCCATATAACTGCAAATTGGCTCTTACATCTCAATTTTAGATATAAAAATAGAGAAAGTGTCACCTTTTTAATTCAGCATCATATTGTTTGTCCCCAGAAGTCACGTACAAATACACTTTCATTTAAGTTTACAGGTGGATGGGTCAAATAACTTAATCTAGTATGTAAAATAATGAGTTTTCGAAATATATAGGATTATTAATGCAGTTCATTCCTGTCATATGAAACAAAATAATGTTTTTCTTACTTTTCTTGAAAACATAAATAGTCAGTAATTTATAATTGACATTTTTCTGCGAGTTAGGCCCTGTCTACACCTATCAAAGTCTTGATTGCAAGTATCATATTCTCTTGTATTGGATAGTGTAGACACCCTACTTGAATGGTTTTTAAAGAGAAATTATGTTACATCCATGAAGATAACTTCTTGCAAGAAAATTAGGGCCTGTCTACACCTATCCAAGTCTTGAATGCAAGTATCATATTCTCTTGTATTGCATGGTGTAGACACCCTACGTGAATGAGTTTTAAAGTTTTTGGCTGTCAAGTCACTGATAACACCGGGTTGACACAAAACATGTGCCCCGAAGGTGTGATAGTGTTGTTTTTTTTTTCATTATTTTCTGACTTTTTTGTTACTGATTCAGTGTTCATGATCTGTAAATTTTAGTAAATGTATACAATATGTTGGTCAGAGGAACAGATCAATACACTGATACACAGAAGAGCAAAAAATTCAAAAAGATCTGTTTTTCAAGTAGTCAAAATGGATTTTAAATGATCTTCTTGATTTAGTGAGTATCTTTCATCAAATAAAGAATTTCCATCAATTTATCAGCTCAAAATATATTTTTCTCACATTTTCCATTATTTAAAAGAATGTACACATTTCAGTTTCATTTACTCCATTGTTTTTACCTAATTGCATCATTTTCCCGCTTTTTTATTCACATATTTTACAGAAACATGATAGTATTACAAAGACAAAGGTATAAATCCTGGGCAATCTTAATTAGACATTTCAGTTAAAATTGTGCCTGATTAAATGTTAAAAGGGCCATTTATTTAGCTTATCTTAATGTGACATGTAAGAAACTTGAATAGGTGTAGACGCGGCCTTAGGGCCCGTCTACACCTATCCAAGTCTTGAATGCAAGTATCATATTCTCTTGTATTGCATAGTGTAGACACCCTACTTGAATGAGTTTTAAAGAGAAATTATGTGATATCCAAGAAGATAATTCCTTGCAAGACAGTTAGAACACGTTCTATTTTTCTACAAGTTTTTGGCTGTCAAGACACTGATAACACCGGTTTGACACAAAACATGTGCCCTGAAGGTGTGAAAGTGTTGTTCTTTTTTATTATTTTCTGACTTTTTTGTTACTGATCTGTAAATTTAAGTAAATGTATACAATGTCTTGGTCTCAGGAACAGATCAATACACTGATACACAGAAGAACAAAAAAAAGAAAAGAAAAAAATCAGTTTTCAAGTAGTCAAAGGGATTTTAAATGATCTTGTTCATTATAATAGAGAATCACTTTCATTTGCATCAATTTATCAGCTCAAAAAAATTTTCTCACATTTTCCATTATTTTAAAAGAATGTACACATTTCAATTTCATTTACTCCATTGTTTTTAGCTAATTGCATCATTTTCCCGCTTTTTTATTCACATATTTTACAGAAACATGATAGCATTGCAAAGACAAAGGTATAAATCCTGGGCATTCTTAATTAGACATTTCAGTAAAAATTGTGCCTGATAAAATATTGAAAGGGCCATCTATTTAGCTCATCTAAATGTGACATGTAAGAAACTTGAATAGGTGTAGACGCGGCCTTAAAAGGATATCAAAAAGTTACTGTGTAATGATTTGTCCTTGCAAACTCCACGCGTGTTATCTATGTAATAAATATTAATGTGTCCTCACATTGGGTAATATCAACTGAAACACCTGACCTCGCCTTATCAAAATCTGCCAATTACAATTATTACAATTATTACTAGCAGTACTGGTCTCTTCAGGAAAAAAGCGGCTACACTAATTGCTGCCAAGAGCCAAATTGCAGTTATACAGTTAAAACTATTTTGGCCGTTTCGGAAACTGTTTCGGAAACCAACCATACGATTATGGAAACGGTATAATTTACCGATTTTTATAATAAATAAATGCAGATACGTGTATACTTCATTAGATGAAGCTTTTTAATATTTTAAGTTCCATTTTTCAAAGAAAATGGTGGAGCTATTGTTACGTCTCATTTACCTTTTGATTTTCGTAATAACAATGCTTTTACCAGTTGTCTATCCGCCTGGTAGATTTTTTAACTACTTGGAAAATTGAAGTGTTTGTTGTTTGTCTGCTCAGGCTAGGGATTTTATCCGTTCTGGAAAACTCTTACAGGTTGGGTTTTTGTCCGTTCTGGAACTCTTACTTGTTATGTTTTTGTCCGTTCTGGAAAACTCTTACAGGTTGGGATTTTTGCCCGATCAGAAAATTTACATGAAGGTGTTCTTGTCCGGTCCGAAAAACTCTTACAGATTTTTCTGTTCAGCAATTGAATATTTAACACAGTCTATACACATTTATTCATGCACGAATTAAAGGCCAAGTTTTGCTTAAAATAGTTCCAAGACTTAGTTCCAATTGAAGCTTATTCTTCAATATTTCTGACAGAGACCAATATATTCAAATCTACGCATGGAAACACAGTTTTGTTAACTGCAAAAAAAAAAACAGTTGTGGGAAATAGAATCCTTCATTACTAATGTTTTAATATAAAAGCAAACTGTTCATAGATTATAAAGGAAAAGTAAAAGATGGGAAGCAAAGGTCATGTGATGTAAACAGAAACATCAGCAATGCCTTGAGTAAATATTGTACATATTGTTAACTGAAATATATTCACGGTGATTGCCAAATATAATACATTTTTAGATAGTAATTTGTAATAATAGTATTGGAACGTAATCATATTTTACTATGCAACTTTAATATATAATTTGACTGTTACCTCATCAATTTCCTTTGTTTCTGTTTCAGCAATTGACTGACTGTCCAGTTATTGCCATCTTCCCGTCAAATTAATCATTGCAATATGTAATCGGTAATCATTTTGTCTGCAAGCAATCCATCCGTTATATCATTCACCTTTAAACCCATGCATCCAATTTTAAATGATTATAAGTAAATCGAGTATATTTGTAAATGAAAAGTTACAAAAACAACATTGGGGAGACATATTTTACGTGTTTAACATAGATGACCTCAACCAACCCGTTGAATGGATGGACCGAACTTCACTGATTTGAGAGACGATGAAATTGCAGAAACGGTATACCAATGTAGATATCCTACGGCGAACATTGACAGACTCGCTAGACTTTTTGTACAATTATTTGAACTACATACACGACAGATGACGCTAATAAAAATTTCTTCACTTTGAATTTATTGACAACAGGTTATTTCATGAAGGTTTTCGGTGACACCTCCACCATCTCTCGGTAATAAAGTAGCTTCCAAAATCAAGGGTCGAGTGAGAACGTTTTTCTGTGACGGGGTATGGACCTTCGACGAGTCATGAGTGGATTTTACCCAATAAATGAATGTTGTTGTTTTTTTCTATCCGTCATAGGTTATTTAGGTTATAGAGATTAGACAGGTGTAAAAATACAAAAGATTGCCTCGAGTTGACTGTTTAACCATCAATTATTGTTTCTATTACATGGGGAGCATAAATATATTTTACATTTCCCGAGGTTAACTGGTATGTTTATAGTCAATGATAAATTACTTGTATTTAATCTCACTGAATTATGTCTGTACAGAAATAGAATAGCCAAAACCTTGTAATCTCATTTATCATTTTACATAAAAGCTCCATATGCTAAGCAACATTACATTTCAACCCTGTAGCCATGGAAATCAATTCAGTGCGTTATCAACTACTCTGGTAATTTATAAACATGTTTTTCTTTCTTTTTCTTGCCGTCTCTGAAATATTTGTCTTTCTTTTATCCGTATCGCAGCGGTCAGTCACACCAAGGATAACTATCAAGTACTTGTCAATTTGTTCCCAAAGGAATGGCTACTTACCCACTTGATCTCTGAATCTGCGATTTAGAAACACATGGCAAATAGTCTCAAAGTTCGAACCGATTTTTTGCCGAAAGGTTACGCCTCACACGATGATCGAACCAGCGGCTCCTCCCTGTTTTACTAAATGCAATATTCTCCAAGATAAACAGGCGGAATATTAATTACTGCTTTACAGTCTCAGTCAAAGTATATTTCAGATGTAATCGAAATTTTATGTTCATGTACGGGTAACATATAGGCTCAAAGGTTTCGTGTCTTTTTTCCCCTTGTACGTTATGTCATTGTACTCATGCACATGTCGCAATACTAAACAATATCTTATCTTATCTGTAATTATGACTAAAAAATCAGGTTTTGTTTAGTACCCGTCACAGTTAAAGGACAGTGAATTAGCTTTTTTTCACTTATATCCTAAGGACACTTCCATGCCAGTCAAATGTTACACAATGTCATCAAATGATTGAAGTTACAACCTGTTACAGATTGCCTTCCAGAATTATTTGACAGCTAAGGGCAATGTGGCAATGTTAAGTTCTAGCATTTACTATAAAAAGCGCAGGTTTTTCTAACATACCGAGAACACTTGAGCAGCTCGTCTAAGGTAAGATATCGTGATATTTGTATAAAATATTTTTATATCATATATGTGTATGTAACAATATTTCTTCTATCTAACTAGTATACGAAACGTTTTTTACATCTCTGTATGTTAGAATAAGAATATCATAAGGTTATAGTGAATATATTATTTTATCAACATAGAAACAATGTACGCTTACGTGACAAATAGTTTATGTTAATAATATTTCATTGCAACTATATCATACATCTCAGATATGAAAAGCACAAAAAAAGCAAATGTACATATAAGTATAGTGCAAATGGGTTGGGCTACAAGCAGGGCTCCAGATAAGATGCGTATACGCGTAAATTACGCATGGAAATAACACGTTTACGCATTCAAAACAAAATTTAAGCGTATGAAAACGCACACAAAAATCAGGTTACGCACTGAACAACATTTCTTTCGCGTAAACGTAACCGAAAGTAAACTCTGATTATTTTATTTTTAATTTCGTCTGAACGCTTTGCAAGCGTCTACCGGTAACTTCCTGTAGTTCCGACCATCATCGGTTGTTTTCGTAAGTATAGTATGGTGGTGGAATTAACTTCGTATAAATGCCTTGCAACGTCTAACGGTTACTTCCTGTAGTTCCGACTATCATCGGTTGTTATCGTATGTATAGTAAGGTGGTGGAATTAACGCAATTTTATAAAAACATCCGGTACAATGTCGCTGTCAAAAGTAAACACGATTGACTCGTATTTTCAGCCGAAAAAAATCGACCCGAAAGTAATTGTTAAGTTTATAATCAATGAAATAATTAGCGCTGCCACGTATGAGCAACAGAAACATGTGTCAGCCTCAGATAAAACGTACGCCGTTTGGAAAGACCTGTTCCCGTGGATTGTCATAAATTCAGAAGACCCGTCACAGGTTAAGCTTAAATGTTCATTATGTATAAAATTTCAAATGAAAAATGCATTTACTACAACTGGTTCTAGCAATATTCAGAAATCAACCGTTGAGCGACACTGCGAATCTGCGGACCACCAGACTGCTTCTAAAATGTCATTGAAATTAGAAAGTTCTAAAAAAGATCCTACGCTATTAGATCAAGATTCAGAAGAGATAAAAAACTGTAAATTGTTGGATTCAGACATTTTTTTGATAAGATCGGTTTACTCTCTCATGAAAAATGAATTACCATTTGAAAAACTTGATGCAATTTTGGAACTTCAACGGTTAAATTCATTAAATATGCCATACAGAAATTTAAGCTGGACTACTATTACAGAAATTCAAAATGTAATTGCTGCTGGTTTAAAGAAAAAACTTGTTGATAAGATCAATCAGTCTGATTATTTTGCAATCTTAATAGATGAAAGTACTGATATCACTGTTTCCAAGAGACTTTCAATTTGTGTGAGATATGTAGTCCATGGTAGTGCATATACATCTTTTCTTGGTAACTGCGAATTACCAGATGGTAAAGCTCATACTATAACTTTAGCTTTAAGTAATTATTTAAAGGAATGTGATGTTAACTTTTCAAAATGTGTTTCACTTGCAACAGATGGTGCAAGTGTCATGATGGGTAAAAAAAACTGGTGTTGGGGTACAGGTTCAAGCTAAATTTGCCCCATTTGTAATACAAACTCATTGTATAGCACACAGATTAAATTTGGCAGTAACTGACTCTATTAAACAAATTGAACCACTAAAGAAACTGAAAGAAAAATTTGCAAACCTTTACCATTTCATATCTGCATCAGGAAATAGGACATTTGCCTTAAAACAAATGCAGGGGTTGTTAGACGAGCCTAAGCTGTCTGTTAAAGAACCATATTCCATTCGTTGGCTGGGTCTTAAAAATGCTGTTGAAGCCGTCTATGAATCATATGGAGCCATACTTGCAACATTGTCTAGCATGGCCGATGAAAATTCTACAGCTAAAGGTTTATACAAGTACTTTGCTTCATATAAAACGGCATTACTTTTAGCTTTCATGTTGGACGTTCATACCATCCTGGGTGTCCTATGTTGTGAACTGCAGGCAAAGAACCTTATTTTTAGTGATGTTCCTCCCCTAATAGACAGTACTGTGGAGAAGATTGAGTCAATGAAATCAGAAGAGGGTAATGGATTAGTAGAGATGAAAAACAGCATTGTTGTGAAAGATGAAAAGGCCTTTTATAAAGGAGATGAGCTTAAATATTATAGCAAAGATATAGAATCACAGTTTTCAAATGTTAAAAATAATTATTTGGATAACTTGGCCAAAAATATTAAAAGAAGACTAAAAAGGAATGATAGTGACACTTTAATATACTTGAGTCAAGTCTTAGAACCATCAACAGTATGTCATCTTCCTGCTGATACCAGTAAAAGTGCTCTAGAATGTTTGGGAAATCAGTTTGGAGTTGAAAAAACAGTGAAACAAATGGAAGGAGATCTGATTATAGGTATTTCAAATTGACATTTAACTGATGTAAACTTTTTCTTATTTAAAACAATAAAAACTTAACTGATATAAACATGTTTACTTGCAAAACAACATTGTCCAAAAAAATTAAACACAAAGTTGATGAATTTATTTTTAAAGAATCTGATATCTAGGACTTGCAAAATATATTATAATGTCACTATATTGCTTCCTGATTTATTTAAATAATAACATATTGCATTCTATATTACAGGGACAACAGAGACTGTCACCCATGTTGAGCCATTATTAGACAAAACAAAACTTGAGAAGGAGTGGAAAGGGGTTTATGGGATGGTAAAAGGCACATATAGGAACATTTCCCTCAGTGACCTGTTGCCAAAGATTATGTGTGAAGCACAGTCTGACATATCCAAACATGGCTAAGTTAGCTAAAATAGCCTTATGCATGGAGATTTCAAGCACAGAGTGTGAGCGCTCATTCAGCACTCAAAACAGACTTAAGAGTAAATTAAGGTGGGACATTTATATTAAAGTCTATCTATCTTTATATTTTGAATTTATGCAGGTGGATCTACTCTAGTATATAATTTTGTTAGTAAACTAAGAAAAGTTTATAAGTAAATATTCTAATTATTTTTAATGCAAATGTACATGATTTTATGCATTCTTGAAAATTGTTCTTGAAGTATATATGTTGTTGTTTATCTCATGGCAGGTCATCACTCAAAGAGATTTCACTTGAATCACTGCTGAGGGTTAGCCTTTATGGAGAGCCAGTCTCAGAGTATGACCCTGTACCAGACACAAGACAGTGGTTGGTCAAGAATCGCAGAAGGAAGCGTCTGATGCAAGATTATAAACCAAGAGAGTCCAAAAAGCAAAAGAAATGACTGACATATCTTGTATTACAACTATGATAATGCAGTAAACATGGAAGCATAATAAATGTTTTACTCTTTTCCATACATTGTAAGGAGTAAAAATACTCCTGCCAAATTTCAGATTTCAAGTTTTACTCATTCACAAAAAAATCAATGAGTAAATACTCATTGCCCTAAAAAATTATCTGGAGCCCTGGCTACAAGTTATTACAACATTAGCCACAGCCCTTCCCACAGAGTCTAACTTTTATACTACGTATTCATGTTACAAATCATTAACTTTTTTTCAAATGGTCATGTTTGCTTTCCTTGTGACGTTATGAATTTTAAAGATATACTATGCACATCCTTGAGTAAAATATTTTAATCACAGAAATTTATTGAAATCATTTTTATGAAATTATTACTGAATATGTTTAATTTTAATAAAGGAACGAATTAACTATGTATGGAAAGCTGCGTTCCCAATAATGGCTCAAGAAAAGTTGGTTCTTTCTAAAAAAATATTTAAAAAAACTGCTAGTTTTCTTTTAATTGACACTATATATTCATAGTTTGACCACCTATAGTGTGCAGAATTTTAAACATATTAACTTTGTCCGAAATCAAAAAATATGATAAACAAGATCAACAAGGAAAGGCGGCGTTCAATGAACGCAACCCCAAAACCTGTTAATTTTATATTTACAAAAAGACTGTAGCAATTATCATTATTATATGAGCTATTAAATGACTTTCTCTGATTGGTTAATATGTAATCAGAGTATATTCCCTGTTTTTTCTTTTAAAAATCGATTTCACCGGGGTTTTTTCTTTCTAAAAATAGATTATTTTCTGGAAAGCCCACAAAAGACGCGTGCTATGACGTGGCCTAACGCCAATTTTATTGTTATTTATTCTTTTAAGAATACATTGAGCAACTCGCGAATAAAAGTCAAATTTTACTATTTTAGTTACCATCTTTCACTTTTTATAAAATAATTCGAATTTAGAGTGCCAATGCGCTCATTAAAATTTCGGAAAAGTAGACAAGCTAACAAATGTCGATTTCCGCCGTATTCAATGGCAGATTTAATATGATCCCATATAAAAGCGATTTAAAGATGATATAATAAAACAGATATATACTTTTTAGCTGGTGAATAGTATGTGATATGTACTGGAAAATGAATATTGACCGTACATATCGTATCATATTCACCAGCTAAAAAGTTTGTACAATATTTTCCTATCTCAAATTGGAGCATAGTATATCTTTAATATTATTCAATAGGCAAAAATATTAAATGCTTTCTACGAAAAAGGTATGCTTGCTTGATAATTCTAAAACTGTTGCATAAAAAGAAATTATAAAAATTAATAAGGAACATGAAATAGAAGGACGAATTGGTTGTGTGTAGATTGGTTAACCATCGACACATAATTATGTTACAGTATAAAAAGGACATACATTATGATGTAACTCTCCAGAAACGATGGTTAGGAAAGTACCCGCCTATATGACTGAAATACTGTTGGAAAAAGGCGTAAAATGAAACAAACAAACAAAATGCAAGTAACTCAGTTCGAAACATGAACCCATTTTGTTATTCTATTCTATATTTTCAAAAACAAATTATATACTGTTTGTCATCTTGGTTTATCGTTTTTATTTTCAGATATACGATAAAAATGAAGCAATTCGTAGCAATTATTCTGGTCCTTGCCGTTGGTGTTGCCATGGTAACGTGCAAATGTGACAGGAAAAAGTGTGGCGGGAGAAGTCCTTCAATCGGTGATTGCAAGAGGTCTGACCACGTATGGCGATGGAACGGGTTCAGTTGCGAAAAAATGCCAGTAACATGTTACGATATCAAAGCAAATAACAACGCTTTCGACACTATGCAGGCATGCCGCAGTCTTTGTGACAAATATCAATGAACATTTTTGAAAATGAATTGACGATTCTTTCCGTTTATTTTTGACTTTTTTAGTCGAGCTATAACACTGAATACAATTAGGAACATATGATATTTTTGTTATAATTTTTATGTCATCCTTTTATCCGTTAGACATGGTTGTGACCTTGTAACTCTATAAAAAGTATCTTGCATATAATAAAATTGCTGCCAATCGTTACGAAATTTAACGATGGTCGTAGTTAGTAAAATGTTTATGGTCATGTTGACGTATAGGATAAAAAAAGTCATGCATTATGCATTATGATATGTACTTTAATTTAGTTAAATAACATTTTATTGTATAGTTTGTATATGATAAATTTAAACAATCTAACATCATTATCTAAAGGATAAATACAATTAATTGTAAAAGGGTTGGACCAAAAGGTATACCAACATTATATAGGGTATCATATGTATGTGCGAGATTGGTTTATCCAAGAAAATAATTTCTACCGACCACCGACATTCCGCACGCAAGCTGAATAGCTATCTCACATTGGTACAAGACTGATGATTTTATCGAATGATAATGGATAAACTGTATGGTTTGCAAGAAAGTTGCAGTTATAAAGCCTTTAACGATTTTACATACTTTTAGATAAAATATCAATATTTCAAATAAGTAAAATGTCCAGAGTGCTGCAAAGTTATTATCTAAGATACATCGCTGATCATTTTCAGACGATTCACACCTAACACGCATCAATCCAATGTATTATGTTGAAGTACTTACTCTTAGTTTAATGACATTATATGAAACTATGTTCTAGCTTTAAAATGAACGAATTTCTTTTTATAGACAGCATGACTAAACGCATATATGTATCATCGAATCATCGTTTAATATATAAAGAGAATTAAGCATAGTGGGTTTTTCATCTTTCGGCACTAAATTTTGCCGCGTAAGAATAAATTAGATTACACATTTGTTCTTGCTCGCTCATAATTGTCCTTAGAATCAGAACGCGTGTTGTACATAAGCGTAAATAACGAAATAGCAAACAAGCGTGATCTGTTAACTGTTTAAACTTGGGTAAAATCTTTTTTAAGTCAAGTTCAAGATCGAGATACGCTCATAATTATCGTATTACATGTATATTTAAAATTATCCTGTCACTTGTATCAATTTCGGCCCGATAACAAGGTGCCGTATATTTTTACTGATCTACGGCACTTGATCACGTGGTATGCATTTTGCCGGACTACTTTTCAAGAAAAAATATAATTATTATTATAATGTTGGACTTTATGTTTGGTGGTTAAATTTGTTTTCGCCTCAGAGTTTCCAATAGAAACGTTCTTTACAGGCCGTTCCAGTGGTATGAAAAAACTGTCGTTAAATCTTCTGTGTGTGGAATAACGAATTTTGGAAACGTTGATAAAACTTTGTTTGTTTATTTTATTTCACTCTATAATTTTTCAAGCGAAATAAAAATTATTAAAAGTGAAATAAATGTAAAACTTAACTCGTTTGCGACATTAAAATAGCGTACTTGATTTGATTGTTTTGCACGTGCTGTTTGGCGCTACGTTGTGATGTCACGTAAACAATACTTTAAACGTCTGAACAGCGTTAACGACTGCATAAAAGATATTGGTGTTCGAATTCATTTTCTTAGTTAGACCATTTTCTTTCATTCTAGATAGTTTTTACAACAAAATTCGACAAAAACTTGTTTTTATTTATCACATTTTTCAAACAAAATGGCGCCCTCAATGTGAAAATACACAGGGGGATAATAAGAACGGCGAGTGCATTGTTGTAGAATAATGCACGCTTCGGTCCTTCTTTGTTTATATATAGAAACATTTCCGATAGTGTGATTAAAGGTAGTTTGCCTAATAAAATTCTTTTAAAAAAACGGTGACAGGATAAATAGAATAATAGATTGGTTCACCCAATAAATTCCTCCGCCTCGCCAGATAAACTTTCTCCATCCACGGCACCAACCTATTATTCTCTATTTCACCGTCAGTGAACTATACTTAAAACTGCTGCCCAGTTTTACATTCTGTCGAATTCTAAACGACGCTATGAGAGCAGCACACCCTCAATAATTGTGCCACAATCGAAAAAAGGTAAAACAAATAAACATTTTGAGTATGAAGCTTATTTATGTGACTAACTTCACGAATAAATGGTCTGTAATGTGTCATAATATGCTGAACTAGCCACTACAACATGTTTATTACTGCTATTATAGAATAGAACAAAAGAGAACATAATTTTGTTTCGCTTCTTTGTTTAGATGGTGGACATTTAAAAGATGACTGGTATATGGTCAACAAATGTGTATAAAAGTTAAATGTGCTGTTTTATATTATAAACAGAGGAAATGCCTCTAAGAGAAGGATATCAATTAACTCACAATGTTGACGAGCTGATGTATTCGTCAAAATGTCATATTCGAGATAACATGGATCATCGTATATTCGTATCTCTATACCTTTTTGGATTTACACATTGTGAAACGACATATACACTGCCTTTTATTATCTCCCCCCCCTCGTACAAATCAGATAGCCTCGTGTTTCGATGCTCTTTCTATTACATATTTTGTTTTTAAATTAGCTTCACTTACATCATAAGTGCTGCCTATATGACTGAAATACTGTTGAAAAAGGCGTAAAATGAAACAAACAAACAAACAAACATCATAAGTGTTCGATTCTGTCCCATAGACGACGAGAGAGTACAATAGGATATTTTCATGGGAATTTTATTGGTCGAATTTCTGTTTAATTCACAAATTAATTCACAATATTTTCCCATTTTTTTCCTTTCATCAGTACAAACCCATATAACCGTATATCTGTCTATATTATTATCAAAATGATAACAATTTTTCATGTCAGACTTTAAAGTGACATTATGATCATTATTTCGCTGACAATGCATGTAATATATACTGTATGAGGGTCTATTCGCCCGTCAAGGAAGAAAAAGTATCCTTCGCCATCGGAACAAGGGTAGTTTGGTCTCTAGGACATGCCCTTTATGTAACACAATTGTCGCTTGGATTTAACATGTTTCCACCAGGTTTTGATGCTCTGTGCCATGTGCCTTCTCTGCGACGTGCATGCTCCGTTATGAAGAGAGAATGTTTGCTGTCAAGTTACATATGATAACATGAAGTAATATATTTCAATAGATTTAATATCCTCCTAAACCACTAAGCCAATTTCATCCAAACTTCAAATGAATGGTCACCTTTTAAAATTTGTTCAAAACATTTATTTCCACTCAGAGCTCTGGATGCCATGGCACCCGAAAGAAAAAGCTTAAAAATCTTCTTTTATAAACCCAAAAAGCTAGAGCAAGAAACATCTGCTAGTGAGTGTCTACCAAGTTTGTTCAAATAAAAGCCCCGGGTCATAATTGGCCCCGCTCCGGGGTGTCATTGATTTTCCTTATATGTTTTTTTGTAAAAACTTAAAAGTCTTCTTTTAAAAAACCCAAGGAGCTAGAGCTTAGATGTTAGATATGAAACATCTTCTAATGAGTGACTACCATGTGTGTTCAAATAAAAGCCCTTTGGTCAAAATTGGCCCCGCCCAATGCCCAAGGGGGTTAATGATTTTCCTTATATGTATATCGAAAACTTAAAAAATCTTGTTTTAAAAACTCCAAAGAGCTAGAGCTTACATATTTAGCATGAACATCTTTTAGTTTGTTCAAATAAAAGCCATGGGGTCAAAATTAGCCCTCCGAGGGGGGTCATTGATTATCCTAATATGTACACATCTTTTGGAACTGTTGTTTTTTCTTAGTAACAGCAACCAGTAATGTTTTTACAAAATGTACTATTTCAGATACAAATATCAACTTTGTGATATCAGTACAAGATTTAGATTTTATGTCAGCTTTTGTTAGTATTTAACAATATTACTTGTTCCTTGTCATGAAGGGTTTCTATTTTGAGGTGAGCGACTTCAGGGCCAACATGGCTCTCTTGTTTAGGAATTTAGCGTTATTTAAACGACATTTTTTTAATATCTGTTGATTACGTGTATCAATGAGTTTTATATTTTCATAGTAAAAAATAAAACTGAGCACAACTATGGCAAAATGTTAAAGTTATTTTTTTGTTAACTTGTTCGCTTGAATGGGCATAATGTCACTTTAAATGAGGTGAAAAGAAACAAAATAATACAAAGTGTAGATAGCCGGTCTATCGGTTCTCTGTATCTTTTATTATTGTTATTATTATTTTATTTATGCATCAGTTTAATAAAAAAAAAATTTATGTATTTATTCATTTTTTTTTTAATTTAAGTGGATTGTTTTTTTTTTGTTTTTCTAATTTAATTTCATTTTGTTATCATAATATATTTTCTTTCTATTTCTTTCTTTTTGTTTTATTTGTTTTATTATGTTGTTGATGTTTTCAACTTTAATACATTTTTTCTGAACTTGGCCAGGATGTTTAGATACTGGCCTTGGCTAGATAAGCCTAAATTAAATGTTTTTCTAAACATTTTCATCAAACTAGGCAGGGTCCTATCCTATCGTAAAATATCATAATATTTCCTTGTTCCGCATTGCACGAACTCCCCATATTAGCACTATATAAAGTTACAGTCGTCTGTGCTTTTATCAGCTGGAAAAAAGAAAGAAATCCGGTACGTTCCTAATTTTTTATTTCTTTTATTATAATTATTATTATTTTATTTTATTTTATTATCATTTTTTACCTGCTTAAGTATGATATAATGTAATGTGTTAATACGCATATATACTCGTACTAAACTATAATATTCAACAAAGCATGGCAAAGGAGCAGGACGACTCCCGTTTCAGCTAATTTTCAATATTTTTTTAAAATTGAATTAAAAATTAAATTGTTGTCAAGTTAACAAAGAAAGTAAATTACACATTGCAAACAGCACTTTTAATTAACGTTAATTACCAAATCAAAGGGGCCCCAAACCACTTGTAAAAATGAGGCTCTTTGCTTGGTTTGCATGTTGCATTTGGCGCTTCTTTACGAAGGTCACAACTATCAGACAGCATACGGAAGTGATGGTTTACTCAGACCGGTCAGTTTCGTGCACACAGTAATAGGATGGTCATTACTGGCGACGTTCAACACGTATTACTGTGAGACATAATAGGACGGAGCGACCTGCACACTCGAGACACAACTACTGGAATGAGTACAAAACATTCCGACGTTAGCGTAGCTAGCTGTGATAGCTATCACTCGCGAGTGATAAGTACCTGTTTCCGTAGATCCCGTGTATACAGCGGTCAATGACAACAGACAAACAACCCAAAGACGATGAGAGTGAAGTAAGTGATTAATAGACGATCCTGAGAGACACTCGGTTACCACGGTGAACTATTAAACGTTTTAATGATAAACTTAAAAGTGTCTGAGAGTAAAATAATAGAATATGATAGACAGATATATATGATATATAATGTCACTATAACATATAATAACTATTTACAGCTTTACATTACGACAACTTTTCATTGAAACAATGTTCTATTATAAAGTGTTAATACTGTAAAAAATGATATTATCATCACTATACCATTTGAGTGAGAGAAAGATGCTTGCATACTTTTATGCGAATACGATGTCTTTGGCATGGCATATACGAGTGAGAGGCTAGATCACAATGATGGCGCTAAGTGTTTGACGTGCTTACTGAAAGCGAGTTGTGCTTCGAGGAATAATGTATTTATAATGAAAGTTTAGTAATTTAATAAGTATTACTAGTACTTGAGAAATATAAATGTAGAACAGTTATTTCAATTACTTATGTGTGATCAGGTATCCGTTCTTACTCACAATTAACGGTTAATCATCGAAGTTGTTGAAATAATACACAAAAGATTTAAATAAAAGAAAAATCCAATATTTTCAAACAAATTTATCACTTCAATATCACAAGCTTTCGGATATAAGCCCAAAAAAAGTGAGCGAAATTTTCAATTTAATTTGGGGAGTTACATTTTTTGGGTTGTTAGGTAATCGTTCTGCGAATTTACTTTCCGTTTTACGTGCGCCATTGATCTTTCATATAGACGTGAAATATATCAAAATTTATGACTGACAGTTACTAAGGTGTCTGAATCGAGTGGAAGTCTCTTAAAATAACAGACAAATGTATGATGTGAGCTGCTCTGAGAGTACCAAAGAGCTAGACCATAGAATTCGAGAATGCTAAATTGTCATAGAGATATAACAAGGTAAATAATATGATTATCAATGTGGTACATTTAAATCGAAAACATTTACGGAGTAATATCAAAAGTAGATATTGGGAGAATATGCTTAGGATCTAAATTTTATAATCGGCTATTTTGTACAATTTATTGAGACAAAATAAATTCATACTTTTATTTATATTCATTACTCTGTAAGGTTTAACTTATGATTCAAGGTCTAGTTCGTAAACACACAGGTAGTGTAGCCTAAAGATTCTAGTTGCACACGAGAACTTTAAATAAGGGTTTACTCATCTTGTAAAATAAACCTATGTTGAGTCCCTTTAAAATCGGTCAAGGAATATTATATTACGAAATTGTATTTGTCCAGTTACTCGGTTGGATTTATTTTCGTTGCTATGAAACCCGAACAGAGTGATAAACAGACGGTCACAAATAATCAACATAATTTCTGTATTTTTTTTTTTTTTTTTTTTTTTTTTTTTTTTTTTTTTTTTTTTTTTTTGTTAAATAATTTCAACAAAAAAAATTAACTCAATTCATTTAGAATTAGTATAGAATAAGCGTATTGTAAAAGTTATCTATTCAACCTGTTTTCTTTATTATTTTCTGTCAGGGGTGTGTTTGGATAGAGCATGAAAGTGGATATCAGTACAATTTGCGGACATTATAACGACTCTGGTATATTCCAACTATACGATGTTTTGGTGTGACCGACAATCCGGGTATTTTGGTACCACGTGCTATACATTAAACATATATGGATGCAGTGACACGTGTAGCAGTAAGTAAATAGAGAATTTTGAATAAGATAGCTTAGCTTGCACGAGAATTGAATAAATAAAATTTTGCTGACCTCTGGCGAATATAATATTATTATTTTCAATGTGTTCAATAAATTTCTCTATGAGGTTGTACGAACATATAGTATAGTTATTACCTCATATAGGTATTATACATGTATAAAAGAGTATAGATTTTTTTTCCATCGAAACGCTAGTGCATTAACACAAACATTTAGCACGTGCAATATACAGTAAACATGCGCGTGCCAATCGTTGCTACTGAAATAAATACTGCACAAGATTGGAAAGCCTGGCTGTCTAATATTGTCCTAGTGAAATAATTTAAAACGGTGCGGTCACTTCTATCACGCATATCATTATAGTATAAAATGTACGGGTTTTCCTTCAAATGCTTTGACAATCATCACTCGATCCTATCGGTATTTCGTGATTATATTCCTCGAACCAGGCATTATTCTACGAATTGATATCTATTTCTTAAATATGACACGGCATTGCTTCTGTTGGTCTTGGTGTTTTGTTGTTACTGTATCTGATCTCGTAAATGTTATTTCAATATATTTACGCAATGACTTATTCTCAACAGGTTTTCTGAATGAAGATATCTCAAATGACGCCTACTGCGCTGTAAGGATCAAGCAATGTCAAGGATTTAGCGCATGGTAATTATTTGCTAAATTATCTAAATACAGTTTTTGTATTTTCTGATCGCAGATCAGGAAATACAATGCTGACATTCAATCTCTGGCACAGAATTTCTCGACAAACTTAACAACAAGTAGTTCTCAAAACAGCTTAAAACTAGCGATGTAAAACAAAGAAATATTTTATATTGTTACAAGTATCCAACAAATTACAACGCATTCAAAGTTTAAAAGTAGCGTTGACTTATAGAATTGTCAATAAATGCACAATCACAAATTACACTGATGAATTTCATTTTAATCAATGAAAATGCTATTTTTAGCGATGTCGATTACCGAATACTCCAGAGCGTAGTACACAAATAAATCTGACTGTCGAGTAATGGAATATATACATTTCGGACTGTTTTGGCACAGATTACAAACCGGAAATGGAAATTCTAAATTTAGAATTAATTGATTTTATTCAAGTGTTTTCCCATAACTTCCCCTTGGCGCAAGGTAACGCGCTCGTTTAGGGTTTGAATAGTCTGGGATTCAAATCCCAGCCGCGGCAACAATATTTTTAAGTGTCTTTGTTAAGGAAGTAGCCACGATATGCAAGGATAAAGTGTGGCTGTCATAAAAAATGAACATAAACGATTTTTTGATGCAACTCTAGTCATGCAAAATTCCGCATGTATCGAACTCAAACTGTTATAGAAAAATCCAAACGCAGTCGCTGCATCTTGGTGCCCTGTAAGATGAATTATAGTATATAAAATAAACTTATACAGGACAATACAGATATACAGTACGATTTAGATTGCAAATATCAGAAAATACCACAGAGCTTGCAGCCCTTTGATTAAATAATGCTAGTATCATCCCGCTGATACCGAACTCCTTTAATTTGCAAGGGCAAATAACTTTGATTATTATAACACATCAATTCAAAGGTACATTATGCCTCAGAAATTCATTTTTTTTTAATTCTTTAGAAATGTCTATCATTTGTAGAAAATAGCGCTGAACATGCAGTTATACGTCGTAAAGATAGCAAAATGTAAACAAAGTAGTATTTTATTTTCCATAAAAAATACTAATACACTATGATTATACGAATTGCCAACAATTGCTGACACCGTTATCTAAATCTTCACTTGCTCCCCGCTGGCACCGCTGTAACCTGAATCTGTGCATATTGGTAAACATAAACCATCTATAAAAGATGGCAGATTGTCTTTGACGGCCCTGTGCACTTTAGTAAATATCCGTTAAATAAATATTTATGTCTTGTTTTTTTTTATTCTATTACGTTATGTTGAAAAAAAACTACCAAGAATATTGGAATACAAACACAATTGCCAAGTCTCTAGTGTATGTTTTGCATAGTGTATACTCTTTTATAACATCGCGACAAAAAATATAAATTGTAAGAAAACAGTTTGAAAAGATATAGAGAAAGCAAGTATGGTTTTAGAATGCTATGAAATATGTTTGCTTTGAATATAATGAAAGATAATCTTACTTTTCCAAGGTTTATTATCAAAAATCTTGTTATAAATCTTTTTCCATTTCTCCAAGTACAAAAACAACCCATATTCTTTGCTAAACCATGACACAGCCACCACCCCTGCCCTCCTTCACCGCCATCTCCGCCCTCCTATTACAATGTAACATGTAACTTATTTGACATATATACACCTGGAAATAATTTAAGCACATCCCGGAAATATAAAATTGTTTGTAATTGAAAGCACTGTCATGAGATGTCGACTTAATTGAGCAAAGAAATAGGAATGTTATAAGTAGCGAAATCAATTAAGTAAACATAAACCAGTAAATTTATAAGTTTTGGGGAGAAGGGTCGAGGCTATCATCCGGGCACGTTACTAAAATTTGGCTACATATTGTCATTGTAGGTTAAGTAATCGTCAATATTTTACCAAAAATATCCACCAGTAAATGTTTTGTAAACGCACCAACACCATACTTATAAACACACATTTTTGGTAAAAAACGACACATTTGCTGCTCCAATAATTTAGTGAAGAATAAACTAAACTCGTAAATTTACTGGTTTATGGTTACTTAATTGGTATCGCTATTTATCAAATTAATATTTCTTAGCTCAATTATGTCGTCATCTCATGACAGTGGTTTCAATTACAAACAATTCTAACACTATCGGAAATTTTTCTATATAAAAAAAGAGGGCCCGAAGCGTGCATTATTCTGCAACAATGCACTCACCGTTCTTATTATCTCCCTGTGTAATTTAACATTGAGGGCGCCATTTCGTTTGAAAAATCTGATAAATCAAAAACAATTTTTGCCGAATTTTGTAGTGAAAACTATCTAGAATGAAGGAAAATGGTCTAACTAAGAAAATGAATCCGAACACCAATATCTTTAATTCAGTCGTTAACGCTGTACAGACGTTTAAAGTGTTGTTTACATGACGTCACAATGTAGCGCCAAACAGCACGTGCAAAACAATCAAATCAAGTACTCTATTTAAATATCGCAAACGAGTTAAGTTTTACATTTATTTCACTTTCAATAATTTGTATTTCGCTTGAAAATATATTGAGTGAAATAGAATAAACAAACAAAGTTTTATCAACGTTTTCAAAATTCGTTATTTCATAATGTAGATTTAACACGGTAGATTTAACGACAATTTTTTTCAACCCACTGGAACAGCCTTTAAAGAACGTTTCTATTGGAAACTCTGAGGAGAAAACAAATTTAACCACCAAACATAAAGTCCAACTTTATAATGATAATTATATTTTTTCTTGACGTGTTAGAATGGAAATAGATATAAATTCTTCTTGCACTATTGTAGAATAATGCACGTTTTTCGTTCAAATGCTTTGCAATTAATCACTCAGGCCTATCGGCCTTCGTGATTATATTGCTACGCATTTGAACTCAAACCGTGCATTATTCTACAACAATGCACTCAGAATTGATATCTATTTCCTAATTTTAAACATTCCGGGGTGTGTTTAACTTATTTCCATGTGTATATTTTGATCAGAACTGATCATCAATTCATCACATACTTTTTGTTTTACTTATTTATACCAGGGCCGCATGGAGGCAGTATTGTACAGACCTTACCAGCCCAAGATATGACTATAGCGAATGTTGAATAGTAATCAACTATGTGCAACACCTTTTTCGGGACAGAACAAACCTACGCCATTTGTATTAATAAATAGACTTGCAATTTAGAACCTTATTGTGTCGTTATTCAATGTTTACTGAGTTACGAAAGGAAAGATTGTATGTTTAAGTTATCTAAGAGAGAGAAAAAAACAGCATTTTTTTAATAAAAAGTTTGCAAGAAAAATGTTTCGACAAATTGGCGGCCATCTTGAATTTCTGTACTTTTGCTCGGGCTGAGTATTTTCAGAAATGGGTTTTTAGAAACTATAAACAATATGCTTTATAATGGCAATGTTTCTGTTTGTGATACAGTAAATTGCAATAAAAACCCGACTAACCTGATAGTTTGCTTTTAATTAAAATTTGATTATAATTAGAATTTTGTGATACTTTCAAGCAAGTAGGTGAAAAGAAGAAGTTTCAAACACAAGGGGTGAAAAGAAAAAGTTCCAAACTTGTGGATTTTTAATTATTTTTGTTTGTGGCGCAATTAAGATTAATTAAAATTAATACTTAATAATTAATATAATTAAAATTATACTTACAGACATTTCCTGCAGTTCTTTATTTTTTGAAAATTACACCAGATAAGAAAATTCTGTTCGTTTAGTGTAAATTTTACTTATTTGTCTATATAAAAATGAAAGAAAAAGAACTACTAATGAAAACGTCTTTAAGCTGGTCTAACGACGTGACTTGCACTAGAGACACTGTCTCTCACACAGTGATAAAATGTCCCCGTAAAGTTCTATATAGATATCCAAACTCAAACTCAAAAAGTCTGCAACTTTTTACTTTAAATTTCAATTAAAAAAGAAACTGTTAGTGCTTTTATGCTTCTGTCAGACAACGAGTATGATAAATTGTTTAAAGATCTCGTTAACCTTCTATAAGTAGAAATGGATGTCCCTACATGTCAATGTTATGTCAGACTACGAAATGACAGAGTGAGAGCATGACAGTGTTACAACGGGCCAAACAGACCAGGGCAAATATTCATGTCCCCACCCCCTTAAGTTGGGGGAAAGACGAATTGGAATAATTTTCGTGTCAGTAGAATGATACGCTTATCAAGTCCAACATTTAACATATTTTTAACAGACAATACATATACACACTGTAACAAAATATATTCTTTCACCATTCTTAAAAACACGAAGTTTTTTATCGTGCAATGATATGTCGTATCACCACGGATTTATATTACATGTAAATCCGTGGTATCACCTACGAGATAAACAGGTTGTAGCAAATAATTTTAATATAAGGATGCCCTGATTTAGTGACTGTCCTTTTCTATTGATTGTTGTGGGCATGTTGGGTATAATACCTTATTGTAGCTTTGAAGAAAATAGTCAGAAAATATTAAGTGTGTTACATCATATCCCATTTAAGCTGTTCCATAATGATTGTTTTAAGATTGCAGTTTCCTTTTTAGTGTTTAACTTTTGTTGTTGTTTTGTGAATTACTCAATTGAGCTAATAAACCATATGCGAAACGATTCATTGCGTTTTTGTCCCCACTTTAGAGGACGAGGCCGATTTGCCCTTGGTTGTTTGTCCCGCTGTCACTGTCAAACTGTCACTGTGTCACGATTTCCCGTTGTTTGTACCATTCCGAAGATTGACATAACAGTGGAAGGTGTGGGATACTTTTCTAGTTACATACCTGAAAGGAGATCTAATTACAATTTATCAGACTTATCAAGTATGAGGAAATCAAGTTTCGTATGCAAGGATCGGACAAATGAGAATGTGGCTTCCGGTTGCGTTAACGAACCCACACGCCCACGTCAATCGTCAACAGATGACGCAGACGCAATCGTTCGTTTACATAGAAAGCCTAATTGCAGCGAGTATCAGCGTATTGGTAACCTGCACGAGCGCACGTGAAACATTATTTTCTCTATTTTTTCGAAAGTTATATGTTTTGTACGCTTCTCATCCGTCTGCAGACCGTTAGAATGACTTTAGTGATATGTTATCCATTTTTTCTATCACTTCCATCATATATGTTAGCCAAAACGAATATGCTCCAAATTAAGTTTATTTCAGCTATAACTGCAGTTAAATATGGCGGATTTGAATAAAATACTAACTAAGATTTAAACGATTCCATGTTTTACATACTTTAATGTTTAAACTGAAGTTATAGTTAGTCTTACGGAATGTGTTATATTTTCAAGCATAGACAACATTAAATAATCTTCTGCTTTGATTATCTTTATAAAATACTATTCATTTAAAATTTATAATTATGCTATGCAAGTTCCTGAATGCTGTGTTTTAGTGTCGAATCCTACTTTTATTCTCAAAACCACCAACTATCACTTCAGCAACAAGTTTTCCCATATTCTATTGATCTAGTTAAATTGCTCAGATATTTAAGTTCTGTTTAAAAAATACTTCCTTTACACTGCATTCAGATCTTATTACATTTTCCAGCGAACTGTTCATTTTACATACGAACTTACTGAGTTTATTTTACACAAGATCTGAGTTTTGAAATCATATCAAAAATAACGAGAATATCAGAAGTTATCAGGTACCCTAAGTTTAAAATGTTCAATAAGTGTCTAATATATTACATTATATATGATATTTGATGTGTTCAATTGATATAACATTAGTAACTTTCATATACTTTACATATTAATTCAGTTTTTGTAAAAATAATTGCCTATCGACTGCTTGTATGTTGATGTTCACTTACCGGAACAGGTCAGGTTCGTTTAGAAACACATACATCTAAAAATGTACCATTTCTTTTCAAGAGTAATAACCCTACCAGTTTAACTTCGGCCGAGTATCTTTGTTTTGAAGATACTTCTTGCTTCAAATGCTCGAATATGTTTTATGACCATTGTCATACGTTTTAGTACGACAGTCTCTTTCCGAGCAAAAGGGAGGCGATGCACCATAGGAGTTACATGCAGTCAAGTAAAATGTCCAGAGTGCTGCAAAGTAATTATCTAGGACACATCGATGATGATTTTCAGACGATTCACCCCTTACACACATCATCCCCAATGCATTATGTTGAAGTACTTACTCTAAGTTTAAGGACATTATATGAAACTATGTTCTAGTATATTACAAAGTTAACCTTAACGAATTTCTTTGTATAATTAGCATGACTAAACGCATATATTATCGAATCATCTTTTAGTATATAAAGAGAACTAATTTATAGTGAGTTTTCATCTTTCGGCACTAAATTTTATCGCCTAAGAATAAATCAGATTAGATATTTGTTCTTGCTCGCTCAAAATTGTCCTTGGCATCAGAATGTGTGTTGTACCTAAAGAGGTTTTAGTACGGACCATGGACATGTCACCAGTCATGCCCTTAAAGGGTTCATGTTGAAGTAAAACGTGGTGATTTACCGCCATGCAATTCCCACGAAGTATTAGCCAAGATACGAAATTTGCGTCAAAAGTAGGCACTGAAAGGCGGCCAATGAGAACCTAAATTGCTGTAAACTGGACTGTTATGCCAGCTAAAGGTCTACCTTTCAAGCTGTCACTCTCTGTGTTAGGAACTCATGCACCCTAGCATTTTTCCTCGTCGTCCCTGCCTACTTTGTAGGGCCACCCACTTCGTCATTTTTCGGCACATCGGTAGCTGAGTTGATGATGTCTAAAGTAGCCTAACCCGCTATCGGAACAGGGTTAGTTTGGTCTCCATCACCTGCCCTATATGTAACGCTGTGTTCCTCCGATCTTAACCTGTCAACGTGCCCTCGGTGATAAATCAGCCAAGCTGTCAAATCTGCCGATGCCCTGCGACATGCACGCTCTGAGGACAGCTGTCAAGTTGAGTGTAATTAGTAAACATTTTTCAAAAGAATTACTATTATAATGGTGTTTGATCAATAATTGATAATGAAAAATGTTAATAATACAATATAGACCTAAAAATATACCTTAATAAAAGAATGGCTGACCCATTCCTTTTAGGGATTAGGGATTGAGTGCTATCGATACATTCCGGACGATATTTATTGAACTTTCTGTTGGCTTTGTGGATTGGTGATTTTTTTTTTCACTGTAAAATATAAAAATGATTGCAAAATGTCAAGTTTTTATTCATTTTAGAGCTATTATTTTATGTATTTTATTTTTCTATATTTTTTTATTTATTTATTTTATTTTAGTTATTTATTTTTTGTGTGTTTTTTTTTGTTTTTTTTTTTTTTTTTGGGGGGGGGGGGGACATGTATTTCAATTTCAGTGGAATATTTGTTTTTTTTATTTTTTCATTGTCTTATCATTATTACTTTTTTTCTTTATTTATTCTTGTTTTTGTTTCGTGTTTTGTTTTGTTTGTTTCGTTATACTATTGTTGTTGTTTTTTAACTTTAATACATTTTTTTTTCTGAACTGGGCCAGGATGTTTACATACTGGCCTTGGCCAGATAAGCCCAATGTTTTTCTCAACATTTTCATTAAACTAGGCGCAGGGTCCTATCCTATCGTAAACTATCAAGATATAATCCGTGGTCCGCATTGCACGAACTCCTCATATTTGTTCTATATTAAGTGACAGTCGTATGTACTTTTATCAGATGGAAAGAAGAACTTAATCCGGTATGTTCCAAATTATTATATTTTTTCTGCTCTTATTACAGCTGCCTTTGTGTAAGATGATTTGTTCTTACAAAGAAATCTTAAATACCTTTTACTGACTACTTAACCTAGGGAAACATCTTAATATATTAAAAAAAACTTATTCGATACGATAAATGTTTTGCCCAGTGTCTATTTTTTCAATATGTTTACTTGTGTCTATATAAGACACAAAGTTAATTTTGTATTAAATTGCTTTTGTCTATACCTGATAAAATATGATGTGGTTTGCTAACATATACTTACTTTTATATATAACAAATAATAGCATAAGTACTTACATGAAATACTAATTATTTTGGTTTATTTTAGAGATAAAAGCATCAAGCATCCAGTTCGATGCTACTTTTCATGAAAATTTTGAAAATGTATTGAAAAAATAGAAAATAGAATGTTTTCAAGTGAACAAAGAATGTAATTTACACGTTGTAAAACAGCACTTTAATTATACCATGTTTTCATATTTGATTATATACTATAGCGTATGCCTGAATATGTGATTATATCGATTACCATTCATAAAATCTTCTCTCTGGTTGGCGTCTTAGAAACGTTACGAGTTTTCAAAAAGACATTAAGACCGCCAAAAGTCATGAAAACCGGTTGGTTTTACCTTATAATGTAACATAAGTACATGTCCATTAAAAGATATTTTGAACCGTATAATTATATATAGTAATATGTAACATAGCCTAATTATATGTGTGAATGTCTATGAACCATGTTTATATTTTTATTTTAACTCTATCTATAACTCATTCACTTTATAACAGATTTAATCGTACTCCCGATATAATTGTAACAGACTGTGAACTTTTATGTATTTGTATATATTACCTATAACTACATCTATAAGATATAACATGCATTTCTTATTCTCTTAACAGTGTCACAAAACAGTCTTATCGCAGTTGATCAACTTTGACATTCACAGCAATTTGTTGCCTGAACATCAAGCAATTCCAACTTAAAAGTAATCCTAAGCCATGTTGGAAGGGAAAGTGCTTGCAATACTTTTTATGATGATCGTCGTTTTGGACGCGTTAATATTCTTACAAACACCAACAAAAACTAAATGCCAAGTTGTTGAAGCTCTTCGTAAAGCAGGTGCACGAGAAGAAGATTTAAGAAATTGTAAGTTAAAAAAATTATATGTATCACTATTATTAAATTGGTGGAAATATACAATACCTTTTATGTCCTGTTCACCCTTGCCCCATCACCGCCTCCATATACATTAGAATCCCTCTTTAAGACCAACCCGGAATTAAGACCACCACGCTATTAAGACCAATTTTTATAAGAACGGAATTGTCTGTTCTTTATGTCAATGGTTACATGATCCAGAATTAAGACCACCTCGCTTATTCACTTTTAAGACCACCATATTAAGTCCCAATTCTTTATTTTGTTCTTTATTTAACCCCACTATTGAGACCACTGATTTAAAGTCCACACTTACCTAGATCTTCAATAAAATGTTGTTATGTTGTTATTATGCTTAAATGCTCTTAGGCAAGACACTTATTAGTTAAATAAGAATATTCTCAATAAAGACCACCCCGCAATTAAGACCACTTTGGTCCAGTCCCGATGGTGGTCTTAATTGAGGGTTTTTACTGTACACATTTTTCGACGCTTGTGTAGATGTTAAGCTGTACGTGATAACAAAGTATATCAAACATCAATTCATCTTCAAAGGCAATAACAATAATGCAGTGAGAATTTTTGCACGTATGTATTTATGTTTGCGTTTGAGTCGCCAAAACAAAAACAAAAACACATGTCACTGAATAAAACTATATCATTCCGTTTCCATAATGTTCTGTTCCATCACAATACGAGTAGTTCTTCTTGTTCCTCCTTTAATGATTCTCAAATAAAGACCCCTAAAACCTATGTCATTTAATAAACAGTACGCTTCACATAGTCGACAATAATTCAGTCGACATTCTCTTTCTTTAGGGGCTAACAATAACTGACTACTCAATAAGTATGATGGTGACCCTTTAGTTTTTATCAATTATTTTCAATCATGACTTTCTAACATAATTCAAAGTTTCATTAACTTCTCTGCTCTAGTTTAAATTGTCCGCCTTTGTCTGGGTAAAAAAGAATCATCATTTTCCAAAAAGGGACCTCCTATCTTAATACTCGGTGGTATTTGTACCGGGTTTGTAGCTATCTTAGATAATTTACAAAACCCAACCCAACAGACCTTTTACGTTAATACTCAGTGGTATTTTTACCGGTTTGAAGCTATCTTAGATAATTTACAGAAACTCAACCAGGTCGACAAAGTTTTCGCATCGACTGTCTTACAGAATCTCTAGAGTCGTGCAATGATATTATGATATCCATGTAGCTGAAACATTTCTTTGCCTGATGAAATACAAATACCCATCTACTTTCTTTTTGTACAACAGATGAGTTAGATTAAGCCCTAACAATGTTAAAGGTACTAGACTGGGACTGGCTTTTTTTATCTCGACTTAGTGCACCATTTCGCGTAGGTCCAAAATTATTATTTCACTTGTGATATACGTGACCAAAAGAGAAAAAGCACTTCAACGATTCTAACTTAAATCAAGCTACGAACCGCCCAAAATGCGATTTTCAATTCAATTTTTTGATTACGTATGAAAGAAGCTCCATCGAGGTCCCGAAGACTAACACATAGACTTTTTTGTGCACTTATTAGCGAGATTTGAGTTTTAAATGGTTATTCTAGA